>NW_026947957.1:0-69448 GCF_034190915.1 Cavia porcellus
AACCAATAGTGCTTGTAGGATTTGGGTTTAGTTTGACGATGGATATTGCCAGAATAGTCAATGGTCGGGTCCATAACCAAATTGAAGTCGCCAATGAATATTATGTCCCCAGTTAGTTGTGCCATGTAAATTTCGAGTTGGGAAAAAAATGAGGGATCATCAATATTCGGGGCGTAGATATTAACAAAGTTCAGGGTTTGTTCAAAGAACATACATTGGTATATAACCCATCTGCCGTGTTTATCCTGTAGTATCTGTCGGGGTTGTAAATTTGGATTTTTCAAGATTATTGACACCCCACGACTGTCATGTGTAAAAGTGCTGGCGGCCAAAGAGTGGCCCCAATATTTGAAGGTTTTTGAGCAGTCTTTGGGTATCATGTGTGTTCTTGTAGACAGATTACATCTGGTTGTTGTGATAAAATATACTTCTGAATTTTAATACATTTCAAACGAGAATTAAGCCCATTAACATTCCAACTAAGGATTGTGAGTGCCATAATAAGAAATAAAAATAGAAACAGTGATAAAAAAAGATAATTGTAATATGTATAAACGTAGAAAAATGTTTCTTCTGTCGATGCCAATTTTGCTTTTTAACCCCCCACCCAAGAGTAGGAGAGCCCCACCCCAATGTAGGGCCTCCACCCTTAACGGTTCTGACCCTGGTGGTCGAGGCCACCCACCAGTGACAGCCCATCCTAAATCTAAGGGGGGAACTGCTTGAGGAGGAAGACTGGGGACCCCACCACCCTCACATCCAACCGGTTTTTACCATGAATCAAACAATAAAATCAAACAATAGAAATGGGAGAGGTGACGATAGTAGATTCATGGGATATAGAAGAGAGTAGCTCCTGTGCTGCACGGAGAGTGCGAATACTACGTGTGCCAGCTGACCATTTGACTTTCAATGTTATAGAGCGCTGGAGCCAGGCCTCAGCGCCTAGGGCTTTGAATTTGGGAATCATGCCTTTCAGTTCCCAGCGGCGTTTCATGGTTCTAGGGCCTTCGTGTGGGAGAAGAAAAAAAGAGTATGTGCCCATGGAAATATTAGTATGTTCTCTAGCAGCAGTTAGTATTTTCTCACGGACCAAATATGAGCGAAAGTTGGCAATGATAGGGCGAAGTGTCTCTCTTTTAGGGTCTTTAATTCTGGGAGAGCGATGAGCACGTTGAATGTCTTCTGAGAGTTCTGAGCAAATGATCGAATCTGGGAAGAGCTGAGAGATTAGTTCTGAAACAAGGATTTTCAAGTCCTGGGAGTTGCCTTCTGTCCCTTCTGGTACGTGCATGAATTTAAGGTTATTTAAGCGGGCACGAGTTTCGAGAAACTCGATGTCCATTTCCAGCTGCTCCAGCCTTGTCTCATGATCAGTGAGAGAATGGGTGGCCGTAAGGGCTGTGTCTTGCAAAGAGCGAATTTGAGTTTCCTGTGTAGAAGTAGCTTTAGTTACATTCTCAATAGCTGCCTGCATCTGGTCTGTAGAACCTTGAAGAGTATGCAGACTTTGAATCAGGGGGTTCAGGCTGTGCTCTAAGCGGTTTTCAAACTCAGTTGCTATGTCCTTGCGCAAATGAGAAATAGCCTGGAGAATCAAGTGCGTGTCAGAGGTATTGGCACTTGCTTGACGAGAAATCACATGACATTGGGAGCCCCCATGGTATTGGAAAAAAGCCCATGTCCCGACACACCATGTTGCAGAGAATTCTGACCCTCACTCACCAGTATGCCATCAGGAGCAGTTGTTGTTGATGAGTGGGCATCTGGGAGTGAGGGCTCCTCACCATCCGAGTTTGGGAGGAGACGTCCTGAGGAGGACCGGAATGCAGCCCAAAGTTCTGGCAGGCTGCCTCTGCGAGGGCCCGGCCAGGCTCGAACAGGAGGAGCCGATAGTTGTGAGCCTGAGGTCACGGGCAGGAGCTCCGCTGGAGGAGGATGTGGTAGCGTCGAAATCGAGGATAGGGACATGGTTGTAGCCGTTGTAACAGCAACTGTATCTGCGAGAATAGAGCCGGGATCAGATGTGTTGCCAGCAGTATCAATTGTAACAGTTTCAGGCGCAGAGAAAATAGGCTGTTTGTCGGCGTTCTCCAGTGGAGTGCTAAGAAGCTCCATAGCGGCTTGTTTCTCAAGTCTGTCCAATGTACGTCCTGAAACAGATTTTTTTGCGGCGGCCCATGCCCGGGCGGGCCGCTTGTCAGAGGTAGTAAGTTCTAATCTTGGCTTGGTCTGCCACAATGGGTGAGCTTGTATAGTTTAATGGAGCAAAAAAGAAGACCGAGAGTTTCCAAGCAGAAATCGGACAAAGAGTAAACGGCTTTGCCGGCTGTAGCAGTGAGAGCCGCGAGAGCACAGGAGCGGCGAAGCACGTCCGGTCAGGTGAGAGGCGTGGTGGAGACTGGCCGAGGGCGCGGCTAGCCGACGGTCATCTTCCTCCTCCCCCTAGAGTCCACATTGTCACTGTCAGCGACACTAATATTGATAGGAGTGGAGGGAGATGAAGGAAATTTAAATGTCCGGCAGGACTCCTACCTGGACAAACTTCGTCTGGCTCCTGGGGTGGGGCGACGAAGGTCCCCTGGCTGAGTTGTTCTTGGGCATTGAACTGGATGTTAGTGGTGGTGCTGGGATCCCTTATCCCGGTCATGCCCGGACAGGCCCAGACAGGCTGCACCCTTTGCCCCCGCCGCCCTTCGCCTACGCTCGGCTTCGCCAGCCGGTTTGTACTGGCCTTGGATTTCATCTGTGCTGGTGAGATTATGGCTCCTCCCGTGGGCGTGTCTTTCCGGGACAGCTGATTGATCAGGCTCGCAGCTGACTTCTCAGCTCCAGCTGAGAGGCGCCGCGGTGCCGCTGTCATGCGGCGGGTGATCGGGCCATTTCTCAAAGGGAGCTGTTGCGCTGCCGATGCCTTGTTGATTGAGAAGTGCAGCTTGTCCTCTTGGAGGGGCGTCCAGCCATCCTCTATTTTCTTTTTGGCAGGCATAGATGCTGTTAGCCTCTCGTTACAGGGCTTGTTAGGGGTCGAGTTTGATACCCCTCTCACTGAGGATGTCATATCATTGAAAAGTTTACTCAATAGGCCACTCAATATACCAGCAAAGGTTTTGTAAAACAACCCCGTGAACCCATCTGGTCCTGGACTTTTATTGAGTTTCCGTGTCTTTATAGCCTGTATGACCTCTTCCTGCTTAATATCTTCTTCCAGTAGCACACTGTCCTCCCTAACTAAACGTGGCAGAACCACCTCCTCTAGATAAGAGTTGACCTGGGCTGAGGATGTCCCCTGAGAAGTGTACAATGTCGAGTAGTATTCTTTAAACAGTTTTTGTTTGCCCTCCTCAGAATATACTCCTTTTCCCCCATTAGCCAACAATGACGGGATATATCTATTAAATGCCTGCGATTTTAAGTCCGTGGGCCAGTAGCTTATCCGGGTTGTTCCTTTTTTCATAATGTTTCTGTTGTGTTCTTGTTAGTGCATACTCCACCTTGTCATTGAGAAGGGCATTAAGTTTGGCCTTGGCAGCATTCCATTCTCTCAGGTCTCGTCTATCTCTCCTGCCTCTATATTTCCCCTCTGCCAATTTGGCTTCTTCTTCTGCATCCCTTAACAGTTGCTTGTGAAGTTTAGATGTAAGAGTGATGCCTGTGTTATGAAGTGGCCCTGCAAAGTGTCCCCGCAAAGTGTCCCATATCATTGCTAGTGATGTTTCATCCCCTCATGATCCTGACAATATTATTTTATGTGTGTCTCAGTGATTGCTTTCTGCCTTGTTCCTTTCAACAAGTAGTTATTTTAGGCACCACCCTCCTCCCTTTCTCTTCTTCCCCTCTATGTCCATGTCTACTGTCACCGGGGCATGATCTGAGAAGCTTATTACCCCAATCGTACCATCTCTAGCCCTTTTACATAGTTCTGGTGTCAAAAGGAAATGGTCTAGTCTAGAGAAGGATCTGTGCACATGTGACAGGGTGTATTGCTTGGACTGTACATTATGTTGACGCCAAATATCAGTTAATTCCAGGTCATTCGTACTTTGTTTGTTTGCTTCATATATAGTGGCCGCACCATTCCCATGATATGTCATTCTATCCTTATTGGTATGCCCCACCAAATTCAAATCTCCCCCACCAAATTCAAATCTCCCCCAATCATAATTTTCCCTTCAGCAAAATTTCTGAGCTCATCCAAGAAATCTCATAAAAAAGAATTCTGGGCGACATTTGGGCATACACAGAACTCATCTTTATTTTGGTATTATCCAGCAATCCGTTTATCAGAACATAGCGACCTTCCCTATCTCTTTTCACTATGGTATCCTCCAACTTAGTTGCTTTCCCCACCAAGATCGCCACTCCTGCTTTTTTCCCGTTAGCACACGAAACATATTGGGTCGGGAACGACCTGTTAACTAATCTACCACTATCTTTCTTCAGTCAGTGCGTCTCCTGTATGAATGCTATGCCAACATTTTCCCGTTTCAAATACTGTAGCAATTTAGATCTCGTCTGCAGGCTAGTCAGCCCTTTAATGTTATATGTGGCTAAGCGTAGCCTAAGATTTCCTATTCCCTGTTCTCCTTAACTTGCCAGGCAGGTTGTTTCCCCCTTCCCTCCCCTCCTCCTCTTCCTCCCACATATCCATCAGCCACCATAAACATGTCTGTTCGAAGCCTGTTCCCCCTCCAGCTGTCAGTCCAGAATTTCCCTTCAAACCACATTCTACCCTTTAAAACTAAGACACCCATTCCATAGAAATAGAGAACCCAAAAACCTGTTGCATCCTGGTCATCTCCTAAGTTGTTGGGCTCTGCACCCCCATCTCAAGGTAGCCTTTTAGCATTTCCCACCCCGCATCTGGTGTTGACCCTTCAAACATCAGCATCATTGTCATCCATAGGATATAGTCTCCTTAGAAGGTCTAGAGCTTAGCGGGTGACAATCCTGAGGCATGGGCTACACTTTCTGTGTTAGTCTCTCTGGTCTCCAGGTTTGGGGCATCTATTTCTCTCCCTGTCCCCCTCAGCCACGCCTCTGCACCTCCGACCAACGTGCACGGTTGAGGCAACACCGTGCTGCTTGTGCCCTGAATTCCTCTGCCGTGTCCCAGGGCCCCTCAGGTCCATTCCCTAGCTCAGCGCTGCCGCTCTCTACTGTTTCCCCAGGGCTGTGCTTCCCCTGCTTCTCACAGCGTCAGGCAAGGCACCTACCCTCTATAAGTATTCTCCATTGCCTTAGGGGGGTTTCGCAGTTGGTGTGGCTGGGCAGGTGCGCTGTGATGGCTCTCTGAGGGCAGAGGAGAAAGCACCCGGCACTCCTACCCGGTGGCCATCTTGAACCAGAAACTGTTTGATGACTTTAATGGTCTGCTGAAAAGACTGGGAGGTTATAGGCCGCCCTGAATCTTCTACGCTGAGGGTGAGAAGATTTTGAGAGATTAATTTGAGGATTACGTAGTGGGTTCATCAAGAAAAGTGAATGGAAAGGAATTAACCTGGGGGAGATACGTGGACATTTGTAAAAGAAGGGAATTCCAAGGTTGAGTTGTCCAAAATAATTGCAAAAGGGAGAAAGGCGCAGGCTGACAGGTGAGACAAATTCTGTAGAAATGCATGTACCCCTTTCACTGGTGGGTCTGGTCTCCAGAAGAAGAAATTTGGGATTTGGAAGTTTAGTTGTGATGCAAATAAATCTGTATCAAAGGGATCCCAGAGGTCCAGAATTGAAAGATAAATACTGGTCAGCAATTTTCAATCACTGTAATCTTTAAGGTGCCCAGAGTTCCAATCTTCTATCGTGTTGGACAGGCCTGGGATGTATTTTTGAAGGAAGATGTTCCTGTCTAAGCAGAAATTCCAAAAATGCTTTGCTAGCCCTGCTAGTTTTTGATTTTGTTCACCCCAGATCGTTTTATGTACCTGAGCGCTAAGACATTGTCCATCCGAAGGACACAGCAGTTCACTTTGCCTTTTCAAGGCATTTTAGGGCACGTGAACCTGCCAAGGAGCTCTCAGAAACCATTTCATTGCGTGCTCCCCAGTTTACTAGGCTGGCAGCTGACTCGATTCGGATGTCTGAGTTGCCAAAATGGCTTTGCCGTTTTAGGCATTCATGTGTTTGAGCCACAATAGGAGGAGTTCTCTTGCGTCTTGCGATAGCTGGATGTGTTGCAAGTAGTCCAGACCCCCTGAGGTCAGCTGTTTCAGTCTCTGAAGCACTCTTAATGAAGGGAACCAGCAAAAATTGCTTTAATGGAGGCTGACAGGATTCCAATTATTTTTGCTAAAACTGTTATTAAAATATTTGCTAAAAACTTCTTGCTTTCTTTGTGGATTAGTTTCAATCTGGAAGAGGGAAGGAGGAGCAAAGCCTGAACTGAATCTATTAGGAAATATAGGAATGAAATCTGCTGAGTAGATTTCAGAATCAACTTTAAGTTTTATTTATTTATTTATTTATTTATTTATTTATTTATTGGAGGTTTTTCTAAAGCGACTGTGCCTTAGCTTCTAGCCGCTGGTAGTGTGTAACGGACAGGAAGGGAAGTGCAGTTAAAAAAAAAAGGAGCCAGGAAAGGGAAGTGCAATTAAAAAGGAATGGGGAGGGGGGACCCAGGATGATGACGTAGTAGTGTCACTGAGGTAAAGGAGGTGGTGTCTCTAGAGGAGAGTGCTATGTTGGTATTTGCCTGCTTCTCTGAGTCGTCTCTTGTTGGCTTCCATTCTGGCGATCAGGAACTGGTTGTGCGTGCAGGTAGTGGGGGGAGGAGACACCCCAACTGACATGGGTGGATGTTTGGGTATTGCCAGCGGCGGGACGAGGGTGGAGCTGAGTCCGTGGCTTTGTGGTCCCTACCATTGAGGTGAGTTGGGGCGGCTCCGGGAGGCTGTTGCAAATGGGCTTGCAGTTGGATTGGCTGTTGCAAATAGGCTTGCAGTTGGATTGGCAAGTACTGACTGGTCCTGTGTCCCGGCCTGTTGAGATGTTTAAAGGTCTCTTGGGTGGTTGGTGAGTCGGCGAAATGACCAAGGGGTCGGATGAGCGGAGGGATTCACGCTGGAGGAGAAATGCTTTGAGGGCTCGTTTGAAGAGTGGTAATGAGCTAGAGTTTCTGATCTCCTGCGGTATAGCGTTCCAGATTTTGACGCCCTTGAAGCCTAAGGTTCTGCCTCCTTTGGTGATCTTTCTGCATTTGCGCGGGGCCCTGAGGTTTAATTCTGTGGATCTCAGTGTGCGAGTTGTTTGAGGGGATGAGGACCATTGCTGTGCGAAGAGGGGTCCTTGACCATTCTTGCTTTTCCAAAACCAAATACAAGTGCGATATTCCACCAGGTCCGGGAAGCTCAGCCAGCCGAGGGTGCGTCTCCAGGGTGAGATATGTTCTCTTCTGTTGAGCGAAAAGATTAATCTCACTGCTCTGTTTTGATAGCATAGCCCATATTTTGCAAAGGAGAGATTGAAAGATTGATGGATGATGAACAATGAAGAGGTGGTCGTCTAAATATGCTATCATGTGAATTCCCCTTGATATGCTAAGTCAAGATTTTAGGAGCTTTGTGAAGCACCAAGGGGCTGAAGAAAGACTGAAAGGAAGGGCGGCAAATTGCTATTTTCTTCGAATTGAAGGAAAAGCTGGTGTAGGTGCCAAACTGGGACTTTGAGGAATGCGTCTTTGAGGTCTATTTTCACAAGCCAGTCATTTTTGAAGTATATTTCTTAGGAGATGTATTCTTTCCTTCTTGAAGTGTCTGTATAAGATGAAGGAATTCAAAATTTTCATGTTTATTATTGGTCTGTAACCCTCATCTGTTTCCTGGACAAGAGAGACTGTGAACAAACCCTTGGGAATGGAAGGGAACTTGGACTATGATGCTTTTTTGGGTTAATTGGTCGAACTCCTGTTGGATAATTGTTCTTGTTGAACAACAATGGCAGAGACTGAACAGGTTGAGTGTGACACTCTAGGTGAAAACCTTGGACTATTTGTGCTGCCTGCTCTATAAACTAGTCCCCTCTCCCATGGTCCTGGCATGGGCTGCCTGCTCTGCAATCAAAGACACCCCCCTCCACAGTCCTAGCATGCACTCCAGCGTGCTCAGAATGAAGGTTCAGGGCATAAGCGGAACGAGCTTCTGTTAGGCAACCTGCACGTCCAGCTATAAGACACCCTCAAACCCTTCCCCCACGAGGCGGACGCCTCCGACAACCCTGGTCATTCCAGCAGCGTTATTGCATGCGCCCTAGACTGTGGTAAGATGTTTACGCCAGTAGCCGGTTTCGGCATTACGATTCTTCTGACTTGTTATGCTCCCAAGATGGCCGCCCCCATTAAGTCCGTTCTCTGTGTTCACTTCTGTTGTTATCGTGTAAGGCGGGCGGTTCAAGATGGCCGCCCGCACTGTCTACGAAAGTCCTACCTCTATGTCAGCGCTTTGCTAGTTGTGACTACCGGTACTTCCTTTTAAGGAAGACGCCAGCTTTCGGTCCTCGCTTGCGAACAACAAGCGGACCTCGTGTGACTCGTGCTGATCTGTGTTCCTGTATTGCGATAAGTGACCCGGCCTGTTATTGACTTCTCTTTTGGATATCCCCTTGTACTGTTGCTCTGATTATTTACTGGTTACTGACTCTGGCTACTCCTCTGGTTATTCTACAGTCTGTGCCCTCTGTACCTCGCAGCCCGCTCGTGTTCGACTATTGCCTGCCCTCTGGATTGTTATTGCTTGCTCCTCTGTCTCTGTTTTGATTCTCTGGTTGTGACCCTGCCTGTTCTTGGATTGTGTATTGCTTATTGGTTCCTATTCACTAGTCTCGTGTCTCGATTCAGGGAAAGCTCCGTATTACAGTCCTCAGCATTGAAAGAGAGCACGTGTGTTAGAACGCGTCTGTGCCATCTCAATCAGTGCCTTACCATTCCGGACGATTGTTAACCACTGCACCCGGTATAGAGCAACAAGGGGGTTTTACATTGGTGAGCGTCCACATCTACCCAGAGTCTTTATTCATAGATATAGAGTCCCGATACCAGTCCCCTTTCTGCTAACCTACAAATCTCTCTGTGTTTTGTTTTATAGGTGCAGTGCCACGAGGAAATCCCTGGTCCTTGTGTGGGCCCCCTTTTTCAGCCCTCCGTCTGTGTATGTATCATTCCTACACAGCGGCGGGCAGAGCAAGGTCGGTCTCTACTCATCGCTGTGAAGAGAAAGTGCTTGAAGTCCAACAGATTGTTCGCAAGCCATCTCCAACAGCGATGAGTGAGGACAAGCCCGATATCAGTGTAGTGTGGGGCCCTAAATTAGATGAAGCCTTTGCCAAATTACAGTTTTCACTTGACACATTGGAACAGAAGATAGGAGGGGTTCGACAAAATTAGGAGTCCATGGCAGAGAGACTAAAAAGATTGGAAAGGTTACCCCCCAAATCCAGACGTGCCGGCTGATAATGAGAACCTGGACGTCCCAGTAAACCCCGTCCTTCCACCTGGGGTCCCAGCTCCCCCCTTAGTCACTCACCTCCTTCCAAAACCTCCTATGCCCCACAAGTTCAAGGGTGATATTAGGGAATATAAAAATTTCTTGACCCAGTGCAGATTGCATTTTATGAACAAACCCACCATTTACCATGATGATAGTAGCAAGGTGATGTTCATTCTCATGAATTTGGATGGAAATGCTTTGAAGTGGGCTACCCCTTTCATTAATGAGGACCATCTAGTGTTAAGAAATTATGATGCATTCCTGACATTATTCTCCAATATGTTTGAGTGCCCCAAGAAGAAGACATCAGGCAGGCTGAGCTCCTAGAGCTCAAACAAGGGAATAGAGAAACCCAGGAATACGTCACTCAATTTCAGCTCCTGGCATCCACTACTGCCTGGCCAGATACTGTGTTAATCAAGTTATTCTACAGAGGGTTACGGGATGAAATTAAGGACATGTTAGCAAACATGGTGACTTTACCACGGGCATTCTCAGAATACCTGACCCTAACGATACACATTGACCAGAGACTACGAGAGCGAAGACAAGAAAAGAGAAAGACAGATAACTTTCGTCCCTTTCAGAGATATATACCACCAAATTCCCGAGAACCAGAGACTAGTGAACCAATGCAGTTAGGGGGAGTTAAGGGTCCTCTCTCCACCCATGAAAAAGAAAGGAGGCGAAGAGAGGGCTTATGGGAACCCGCGACACATGATCAACCAGTGCCCATTGATTTCGGGAAACGCCAATGCCCGGTAGATCGAGGAGGTCTTCTGGGCAAAGAACATTCTAAACTCCTCGCTTATGTGGTACAGTCTTGGGGGATGCACCTTCCTTTCCTCATCTATACCTCGATATCATTATTAAGATCCCAGGAAGGAAATACTTACAGACACGCGCCCTCCTTGACTGTGGCGCCAATGGAAATTACATAGATGGTACTTTCCAGAGGCTCCACCAAGTTCCCATACGAAAAAGGGTAAAACCAGAACCAGCTATGTCTGTTGACGATTCCCCTTTAAAATCAGGGTTAATAGAAGACAATACAGTTCCTCTGGCAGTGGTATTTCTAGGCATTGAGAAAATGGAACAATTTGATGTATTCCAGGCACCATCTTTTAAAGTTATACTTGGGATGCCTTGGCTAGTGCGATGGAACTCAACCATCAATTGGCAGACACGGACTGTAAAGTTAGAGGCCAGAGATAAACGGTATGTGAACACTATTACGGACAGGTATCCTGACCTCACAACTGTTTTTGATAAGAAAGAGGCTGATGTCCTACCCCCACACCGAGAATATGATTGCAGGATAGACCTGATTCCTGATACTAGCGTACCCTATGGACGCATTTATGCTCTCTCTCCCAAGGAAGATGGAATCCTAAAAGATTACCTCAAGGATACCTAAAGAAGGGGTTCATAAGACCCTCCTCATCCCCTGCAGGGGCACCCCTATTCTTCGTGTCTAAGAAAGACACGGACGAATTAAGACCGTGCATTGATTATCGGTTATTAAACCTAATTACAGTTAAAAACCGATATCCTCTACCTTTAATTCCTGTCCTTTTAGACCAGATTCAAAATGCTTCTATATTCTCCAAGATCGACCTCAGGGGAGCATATAACTTGGTGAGAATGAAAGAGGGAGACGAGTGGAAGACTGCCTTTAGGACTGCGCATGGACACTATGAGTATCTTGTCATGCCCTTCGGTCTATGTAACGCACCTGCGTGCTTCCAGTATTTTGTGAATGATGTGTTTCAGGAGATCTTAAATACTTTCATGGTGATATACCTGGACGACATCCTAATCTTTTCCCAAAATGAAGAAGAACACTCTAAACATGTCAGAATAGTACTAGAAAAGCTCCTTCAAAACAGGTTGTATGCAAAAGAAACGAAATGTCTATTTTTCCAAGAACAGGTACCCTTGGCTTCCTAATATCCCACCAGGGTAGAAAGATGGACCCAATTAAGATTCAAGCCATCCTACAATGGGAAGCCCCACAAACAGTAAGGACGTGCAGAGATTCCTGGGGTTCGCAAACTTTTATCGACAGTATATCCCAGCTTATTCGGATATAGTCATTCCGCTTACCCACTCTCTTAAGAAGAAAGGGTTTAATTGGGGTGTTGAACAACAGGCTGCTTTTGAAACTTTGAAGAGAGAATTTGTAAAGGCCCCGGTACTAATCCATCCAGACTTCTTAAAACCCTTCATAATAGAGGCTGATGCCTCTTCCAACGCTATAGGCGCAGTTCTCTCCCAGAAGGACGCTTTACAAGAGACACACCCTGTAGCTAACTACTCAAGGAAATTAAACACTGCTGAGAAAAACTATACCATCTATGAGAAGGAGCTATTAGCCATTAAAGAAGCGCTAAAACAGTGGAGGCATTATCTGGAGGGAACTGGGCATACAATAACCATTTACACCGATCATAAAAATCTAGAGTTTCTCAAGAATCTCACGTGCCAGAATGGGAGACAGGCACGGTGGTCCCTATTCTTCTCAAGATTCGACTATGTTATCACATATAAACCTAGTTCCTGTAACGCCCGAGCCGATGCCCTGTCTAGGTGCTACCCTGAAGGTGCAAAGGTTGAAATACTTCCAACCCCTATATTGGCCCCTCAACGAGTGATTGCTACTACTGTGGCTGTGTTATCTTCTTTTTTGCAGGAAGTCAGAGATAGTTATGATATGGAAGAAAAGAAGAGATTCCTGTTTCAGTGTTCTATGCATAAAGAGATTGAAGGGTCACTATTTCGTGGCTCTAGGTTGTGGGTACCCAAAGGCACTCAACAAATTGAATTACTATAATGGTGCCATGATTCCCCTCTGGCGGGACATCCAGGCCCTGTTAAGACTTTGGAGATGTTATCACGTTATGTTTGGTGGAAAAAGATGAAAAGTACTGCTAACGATTATGTACAGATGTGTCCTATATGTGCTAAAGCAAAGGCCAGTCATTTGATGCCGCAAGGGCTGCTACAACCGTTAAAGGTTCATGGCAACACCTATCTATGGATTTTATAACCAATCTTCCTAGCAGTAAAGGACATTCTGTCATATTGGTGGTCACAGATCTTTTTACCAAGATGGCCCATTTCATCGGTTTGACTGGTCTTCCAACTGCAAAGGTCTTAGCGATGGTTTTTATCCACTTTGTGATACGGTTACATGGTATTCCTGATGTGATTGTCAGTGACCGCGGGTCTCAATTTATCGCCAAATTTTGGAGGGAATTTAATGACCAAATTGGTACTAAGTTGGTGTTTTCGTCAGGGTATCACCCTCAGACCGATGGTTCTACCGAAAGATGTAACCAGACCCTTGAGCAGTACTTAAGGGTCTTTTGTATGAAGGACAAAAGGAATTGGTTTCCCGCTTTGCCATTGGTGGAGTTCATGTATAATAACTCATATCATTCGGCAATTAAGACTACTCCCTTCTGTGCCCTAATGGGTTATCATCCCAGGTTCCTTCCCTCCAGATTTCCAAATACCTCCCTAGTTCCAGAAGTATCGTTTTTTCTTAAAACCTTCTCATCCAGGGTACGTGTTCTCACTGCATTGTTGTTAGCGTCTAAAGCGGCTATGAAGGAACAAGTGGACAAACACAGGAGGGATGCACCCACATTCAAACCTAGTGATAAAGTTTGGTTATCTACTAGGAACCTACATTTCAAGGGAACTTCTTGCCCCAAACTTGCACCTCGCTTTATAGGACCATATGTGGTAGAGTCTGTCCTTTCGCCCCTAGTCCTGCGCCTACGCTCGCCCCCCACAATGAAATGCCATCCTGTGTTTCATGTTTCACAAATCAAGGCATACGTCCCCAATACCCGTCCTGATCCGGGAGTTTCACAACCTGCTCCCGATACACAGGGTGAGTTCCAAGTAGCTAAAATATTGGACTCCCGCCTTGTCAAAGGAAAGTTACAGTACTTGATTGACTGGGTTGGTTATGGACCCGAAGACAGGTCTTGGGAACCGGTTGCCAATGTCCATGCCCCGCGCCTTCAAGTGGCTTTTCATGCTAGGCAACCGGATAAACCCAAACCTGTGGGGGGGGTTCCTAGAGGGGGGGTACTGTTAGGAAACCTGCACGTCCAGCTATAAGACACCCTCAAACCCTTCCCCCACGAGGCGGACGCCTCCGACACCCTGGTCATTCCAGCAGCGTTATTGCATGCGCCCTAGACTGTGCTAAGATGTTTACGCCGGTAGCCGGTTTCGGCATTACGATTCTTCTGACTTGTTATGCTCCCAAGATGGCCGCCCCCATTAAGTCCGTTCTCTGTGTTCACTTCTGTTGTTATCGTGTAAGGCGGGCGGTTCAAGATGGCCGCCCGCACTGTCTACGAAAGTCCTACCTCTATGTCAGCGCTTTGCTAGTTGTGACTACCGGTACTTCCTTTTAAGGAAGACGCCGGCTTTCGGTCCTCGCTTGCGAACAACAAGTGGACCTCGTGTGACTCGTGCTGATCTGTGTTCCTGTATTGCGATAAGTGACCCGGCCTGTTATTGACTTCTCTTTTGGATATCCCCTTGTACTGTTGCTCTGATTATTTACTGGTTACTGACTCTGGCTACTCCTCTGGTTATTCTACAGTCTGTGCCCTCTGTACCTTGCAGCCGCTCGTGTTCGACTATTGCCTGCCCTCTGGATTGTTATTGCTTGCTCCCCTGTCTCTGTTTTGATTCTCTGGTTGTGACCCTGCCTGTTCTTGGATTGTGTATTGCTTATTGGTTCCTATTCACTAGTCTCGTGTCTCGATTCAGGGAAAGCTCCGTATTACAGTCCTCAGCATTGAAAGAGAGCGCGTGTGTTAGAACGCGTCTGTGCCATCTCAATCAGTGCCTTACCATTCCGGACGAATGTTAACCACTGCACCCGGTATAGAGCAACAAGGGGGTTTTACATTGGTGAGCGTCCACATCTACCCAGAGCCTTTATTCATAGATATAGAGTCCCGATACCAGTCCCCTTTCTGCTAACCTACAAATCTCTCTGTGTTTTGTTTTATAGGTGCAGTGCCACGAGGAAATCCCTGGTCCTTGTGTGGGCCCCCTTTTTCAGCCCTCCGTCTGTGTATGTATCATTCCTACACAGCGGCGGGCAGAGCAAGGTCGGTCTCTACTCATCGCTGTGAAGAGAAAGTGCTTGAAGTCCAACAGCTTCAAAGTGAAGTGTCTTGTTCTTCCCAAGGCTGGTCTTTAAAGGCCTGATCCGTAGGTGTGGCTTGTTTCTGCACGTTTGTCCGCTGCATGTTTGTCCGCTGTTAAGTGACCAGCCGCTAGGGTTCCTGCCACCAGAAGTGACCTCCCTTATTGATGGTGGGACAGCTGAGGTGGATGTGCCAATGGTGTGGTTTTGGCTGTGGGGTGGGTTTCTCAGTGGGATGCCGTAACTGACTGTGGCAGTGTGTGACAAGGTATGACAGTCACCCATGGAACCTTATTTTCAGAATTCCCTGGAGATTTGCATTGTGAAATAGAGAAATATAGCATAGAGAAGAAACTACTGTTTATAGCAAACCCAGCACTGGGTCACGGGGTTAGCAGTAAAGATATTAAGACAGTTTCAGATGAATTTGGGGGAAAAAATATAATTTGCTAGCAATGTCAGTTTAGTGTAAAGTTATTTGACAATAGCGATTCACTCAATTTCAGTTAACTGCATGCAAGGCATCGCACCATTATATTTGGAGCTAATGATTATAACATGTCATTTTCTCATTCACTGCTTTTTAGTTTGTGTATACAAATATCTAACCAGATTTCAATAAGATCAACAGTTCTCTTCTGTACTGGGCAGGAAGTGCCATTGCATCTTGACTCTTGGCTACATCCATTCAGATGGTTAAGGTGGTGAGTAATCTATCCCAGACAGTTTAGTTTTATAAGATGGGGCTGATGCAAGCTATGCAATATTTCCTTCCATCCATTCACTTCTTTGAAAATCTGCATAGACTTTGAGAAGCAAACAGAAGCTCATATCATTGACTTTCATTTCCTGAATTATCCAGTCGCATCGCCAAATGTATAGTGAAAAGTAGATTGTCAATACTGCATGTGTGGTCAATATTGACACTGTGCGTACCAAGAAATCATGTCCTGGCCTATGGTGAGCAGGTATCTATCCTTTTTATCTGGGTCTGTTGGCTATATTTTCTGATAGTACTAAGGTTGCCTTTTTTTGTGGGTTTTTTTTTTAGGGTTTCTTTTTTCCATTGCTCTTTTTGTATTAATGGGCCATGCTCAGAACTCTTTGCAGTTTGCATTTTCATGAGCGCCATCGTTCATAGTTGCATAAAAGGGCAATGATTGTATGGCACTGTCAATATTGACTTTTTGGTGCTTCTGAGGAATCTTCTTTAATCCTTCAGTGAACAAACTCTCATACTGTTTGAAGGAAGTCACTGGCTCTGCAATGCATTTTGCTACCACCAACTTCAGCACTAGCATTGGAATCTCTTGTTGGTGCTAATCAAATGTGTTTTAACCTGATCCCTCCAGAAGGGTAATGTTGGCAAATAGAATCTCAGCACTAAAATTAGTTCTGGACGGAATCTGTTTTTCTGGTTCACTTTCCCGATTTTCAGCATCTTTTTTCTGCATTGTCCTTGGTTTTTGCAAACATTTGGTCAAATTTTTAAAGTGCGGAGCCTTTCGTGATGGTTTTTTCATCATCAGTTATCCCTCATGAGGTCCCCAGGGAAACAACTTCATTTTCCAAAGAAGTAGCATTTTTTTTTTTAATTCAATGGACTGTGAAAAAAATTAAAAGATTTTCATGGTAAGCATCTTTTTTTGTTTGAGCACACAAAGAAGAGATTTAACTAGTTTAACTTGGAAAGAAGAGATTTAACTAGTTCCAAATCAGTGGCATTTTGCAACAGGGCAAATAAACATCAAAAATTCTTTCAGATTCTTTGCTGGGGGGGTTTTCTGATGCCTGTGCACTTATGATTTTCATCACGTGTGCTGCACATATGTGCACAACTGTGCAAACCAGGTCTTGTTTACCTTCACAAACCAAAAGGTATTGCGCCATTGTCATTTGATTAAAGCCAAATATTGCTGCATAAATTATTGGCCAGCTGAGGTCAGTTTCTACTTTTTGAGGTACTCGCTGAACCCTGCATACATACCGAGAATCACGACAGCCAATGTATGATGGGGTGCGCTAGACAGAGTTAAGCGGAAGGTGGTGCTTATTGGTAAATCTATGTGAATGCACAGAGCATAGTACATGATTCTATGGCCAATGCCCTTGGGCTTCCTGACAACAGACCCTTTTGTAACAAGGAATAGGTAGCACTGTTTAGCAGCTTCCATCTCCTTCAGGATGTGTTTGAACTGCAGAATACACATGAATAACAAGGATTTAATCCTATGTACTGCGCTGATGCATAAGATAGTGCTGCATTGCCTATCTTGTTATTGAATTTAAAGGCAATCCAATATGTCATTTGTGCTGGGTCGGGTCTGAGGATTTTTTCACTTGCTATTTTTTTCGAGCACTTTCACTGAGGTTGCACAGTTTCTATTTCCAGATGATAGTTGGTTGACATCTGCACGTGCATATTGTTTTGCATGTAAGTGTGCCAGTCTGCTTTCTGCGAGCTGTGCTTTTACCTTCTCTCTCTCTCATCCTTTTTTAATGCCTAATGTTTTTAGTACTTATGGGTCTAATATGCCAGACTGGTTATCTTTCTGGATGCCTTTCGGTAACTCGGGGTCCCGTCCACTCACTGTATATTTTTAATGCCAGGACCTTTTTCTACGTGTCTCTGGTGCAGGACAGCGGATGCAGATCTTCTATCCCTATCCCTTCTTTAAGATCAAATTAAACAAGAGGAACGGAACTTCAGATTCTTCATTAAATCCAAAAAAACCAACTTTAGCCGAAGTGTTGGAGACCGCATATTGCATACTATTAATATGCAGGATACTAAACATTTCTGGTCGATTATAAACACTCTTGCATTTCCGGGAACGACAAAATCTCCAGACACTTTCATCCCTGAGTTGATTTGGGTTAAATATATCCAAAAGATATATGAGGAAACAGGTGATTTCGAAAGTGTGCAGATAGATTTAACGGTAAATCGCAGAAGTGTTTCATTATCACAGATAGGAAGAATCATACTAACTATGAACCCTTCTAGGGCCTGCGGCCCAGAAGGTTTTCCACCATTCTGTTTGCGGTTAAATCCGGCAGAATGGGCTAATATCCTGTTTCCTATAATTAATGTGATTGATCTTCCTTGGAAATTACCAGAAAGTTGGACGGGGTCCTTGTTGATCCCAATACACAAGAAAGGACCAAAAACCCAAGCAACTATAGACTCCTGGCAATGTTAGATCCAGGAGGTAAAGTACTGGCCCGCACATTATTAAATGAATTAGAGCAACATATTACAGATCTGAAGTTATTAAACATCACTCAAGCTGGTTTTCGTCCTGAAAGCTCAACCTTAGACCACTGTAGCACTCTTGCTTTTGCAATAGACAAATATATTAATAACAGGAAAGGAATTTTATATTCCTGCTTTGTCGACTACACCAAGGCATTTGACCTTATTCCAAGGAACATCTTATGGAATAAATTGCTCAAAATGGGGATTCCACACCCCTTGGTGGCCATGATAATACGATTATATTCTAATACATGGGCAAAACTCCGTTGGGGAAGCAACGGTGAATTGACACGTAAAATCACCACAACCAGAGGCCTGAAGCAAGGCTGTGTCTTGGCCCCATCCTTATTTAATCTATTCATGGCTGATTTAGAACCAACCCTGGCAAAAGCAGAGGGACTGGCCCCCAGCATCGCCGGAACAAGCTTTAATTCATTAAGCTACGCGGACGACGCGGTAATACTAGATCTCACCGTCTCCAGCCTTGCAAATAAGTTAAAAGTGTTGGAACACTACTCACTACAAAATGGCATGGAGATTAATTTAAATAAAACCAAAATCATATGCTTCTCTAATAAACGGGTCATTCCAACTATTACCTGGTCACTTTCCACCGGTTCAATAGAGATAGTAGATAACTACACATACCTCGGCCTTTCATTTAATGCTCGAGGGAAATGGTCACAACAATTAAGTAATGTAAAAATAAAACATAATCTAATCTCTAACGCTTTGGTGAAGCTATATGCGACAGGCTATGTGAAAAAGGTTAGCACGCTTAAGTGTTTGTATAATAACAAATATAAGAACTGTATATTATACGGAACTGAAGTATGGGCGGGCTCTCACGGAGAAGAACTTAGCATTTTTATTTTTTTTTTAACCACTTTATTTCAGTTGGAAAACAGGTTAATGCCGATACTAAATAGACCATTCCAGAGATATTCAACCACTTGCATACTCTTCCGCATTTCAAATAAGGTAGCATTATTCACCTGGACCAGGAATATTTACAAACTCACTGTACGTCTCAGAGAAGGAGAGCAGAACAATGCAAGTCTTATATACAGTGTATATTACACAGTCTTTCTTCCTTCACATCTGAAGTTGCTACATTGGGATCAGCCAAGAGAAGCCGAAACAGTCTCTTCCCAAACTCTCGCAGGTGGGAGACGGCAGCAGACGGGATAATCACAGTATGGGTGCATATTTCTGGCGTGAAAAGCAAAACAGCCGAAAAGAAGACAAACAGAAGAAGGTCACTGGAGTACGCTTTCGTGGGACTGGTGGACTGCTCCCTCTCCCATCACATCCCACTGTGACCGGGGCTTTAAAAAAACGCGCCCCTGACAACATAAGGAAAAGAAGAAGACCACAAAGCAGGATGTGTGAATGTAATTTGTGCGCTGTTGCATCACCGATGCTCTGGCGGAGCAGAAGCTGAAGACAAGACACGCTTCGAAAAGCCGCAATGATGTGAAGCGGGGTCAGTGCTGCTGCTGCTGCTGCCGCCGCCCGCAGTTGGCGTCCATCCACCGCAGCAGCTCCAGCCGCTTGTAGAGCCGGGCCAGCCCGTAGGCCGTGAGCCCCCGCTTGTTCAGGTGGTCCACCTTGCTGCCGGTGTGGCCCAGGAGGTAGGCCACAACGGCCACATGGCCCTCCATGGCTGCCAGGTGCAAGGGCAGGTTCCCTTCGCCGTCCTCTAGGTTCACGTCGGCCTCGAAATCCACGAGCGTCTGCACCGTGTCCACAAAGCCGGCCCTGGCCGCGTCGTGCAGCGCTGCGAAGCCCGTGGGGTCCTTGAGGTTCGGGTCGGCGCCGTTCTCCAGCAGGATCCGGGCAATTTCGGGAGCTCCCAGCTTCATCACCTGCAGCGCGGTCCTGCCGAAGCGGTTGGTGCTGTTGACGGGCTCCCGGCCCTCCTTTTGCAGCAGACGGCGGAGCTGCTCCGAGTCTCCGCGGGCGGCGGCGCTGCTCAGCTGATCGGCCATGTCCGGTGCCCGACGGGCTCTAGAACTTAGCATATTAGGAGGCCGATTTTGGAAGAGTATGTTAGCCTTACCATCGACAACAATAACTGCTCCTATCATGCTGGATTTAGATATCTACAATTTGGAGGACGAGGTAGCCTGAAAATCTTATCTATACGCTTATAAAATATGGCGTAGAAACCCAACTTCAAGTTTAATCGCCCTGTGTTTCCGGGAGGCATTTAAATTCCCGGAAATATATACACAAGTAAAAATAGTATTTGAGATCGCAGCGAATTACAGATTACCTTTTTTCTGGGCAGAATCTAATACATCAAGTATTATCACAAAAACGGATATTACGGATAGGATCTCTACCTCAGCTTGTGCGCGATTTCATTCATACATTCAAAATAAATCAAGTATGACATTGTTTAAACTTATAAAAACCCATAAAGAATCATATGCGATATTTGATTTGGAACTGCCACGTCAGGTGCTGAGAATACTGCTAAAACTAAGATATGGGATCCTCCCCACTAATTCCTATCTTATGGCTCGTACTAACACCCCTAAAGAACATAGATTCTGCGATAATTGTCCTACTGAGCTGGACGATACTCCTCACCTTTTTGTATGTTCTCCATTACAAGATCAGAGTATAAAATGGCTATCTAAATACAGGGAAGGGGATGATATTGATTTAATGAGGCTTCTAAAGGAACACGACAGTAATGAAATCATTCGAATTTATGTATATCTGAAACAAATTTGCATGTTTCGTCAAATATCTATATAATCAAGTTGAAATTATATGATGATATAAATGCTTGTAAACTGTTACTCACACATTCTGGCATGATTAAGGGATATCTTATGACGTTAATAAGGGAAGGAGAAGATTAATGGATTAGATTTTGACGATATTAATGATATTATGCTGTATCTCAACTTTGTCTTTGAAAACTTATTTTAAATTGGTCTGTGTTTTTACCAATCTTGTATGACTGAAATAAAGTCTAATAAAGATTGAAAAAAAAAAAAATGCCAGGACCTTTTCTATGTGTCTCTGGTGCAGGACAGCGGATGCAGATCTTCTATCCCTATCCCTTCTTTAAGATCTTGTTAGGATAATTTTCTGCAGACTGGTTTTGCAGAAAAAGCTCTTTTTTACGCCTTTTTTTCTGTTTTTGCTTTCTTTTTGCACAGACCAAGGTGATATTGCCCGTATATCCGCAATACTTTTTGTAGCGTACACACTGAGGGTGAAACCAGTCTTTGCAATCATGACACTGTGCCATGGGGAATTTTGGATCATTTTGCTGCTTACACACACAATAGTTTCTCACCATCAGCTTTAATTTGTTGTGAGGGCAGTCTGTTTGGTATGTGTGGACTTTTCATTTTTTTTTTCGCCAGCTAGGGGCCAAATGGACCCCTAGGCTGGGCGTATGTGTGTGTGTTAGATAGGGGTTAGGGTGCTCCCTGGGTGCCCCTAGTCGCTGCTGGGGTCGCGTGCGACCCCTGGTACAGCATGGTAAGGTGGGGAGGGTCCTCAGGAGGGTCCTACGATGTCCCTAGGTGCCTGTAACTCCCTGCCCTAGGCTCAGCTAGTGAGTCTGGGGGTCCCCCCTCCTGCACCCCCATCCCTGCGCATCCCTTCCTGGCTAGGCTTAGTTAGGGCGTGTGTGCACGAGCCGTTCACAAGTGCAACGTGAAGCGTGCTCGGGTGCTTGGTACAGTCGTTGGAACGTGTGTGAGGGGTTCTCATGTTAGACGTGTACACTGTAGACATTGCACGTAGGTTGCACTGGGTGAAGCTTGCTCTAGCACGCTTCAACAGTGCTCGCACGCTTAGCGTGATAGGGCCCTTCGCTTGCGTAGTCTTCCCCCCTCATTCTCGGGTCGGGCCAGCCGGCTTGGCTTGGAGATGTGGGCTGACACGGCAAGGTCGGGCCAGGAGTTGCGCAATCGGTTTCTCAGCGCGAGAACCCGAGTTGGCATCTCTGTAGGGAAACCTGCCGCCTCACAGAGCAACCGAATGGCCTTGCTCTGTGGTGCACCCCTTCCCCCCTCGCAGGAGTGGGCTGATTGGGGCCTGGCAGGGTGTCTGGTTTATCTCCTGGGAAGTCGTTTGTCTTTCCCAGCGGGATTGTTAGGAGGGTCTTTGATCACTGGCCTCCTTTTCTTCTTGGTGATATGGTCCAGTGGGGGATGCGGCCAACGCCTTCCCTTTTGTCCTCGCGGGCAAGGGAATGAAAGGCGCCATTGTGGCTCAATGGCACCTGGTGTGAATTCTTTCACTCCCAGGTTCATTTTGCCGGGCGGCAGCAGACTCCTTGGCTGGCTGGACTCTACCACCGGGCAGGGCAGAACGCCCCCCCCCCGTTTAGAAGATGGTTGTTGTACTCCAGTCTGGTTTTTCCCGCCACAACTGGAGGGGTATTTAGCAGGGTGCCTAGCCACTCTCTCTCTCTCTCTCTCTCTCTCTCTGATGCACTCCTGGGTGGCACGAGTCAGTGCGCACCGCAGGAGGAATTACAGAACGAAGACAGGCCTGAGGGAGCGCCTGGTCTTCTGCGTGTGAGCCGCGTTTAGCTCTCCCTGGTCAGCAGCAACGCACCGGTGTACGGCTTGCCTCATCCTCAACGGAGTTTCTGGAGTGGTGAGTCCTGGTGGCCTCTTGTCTGTGGTACTGGCCTTGTATAAGAACTGTTCATTCTGCCTTAAAGATTGCTATTTGTAACTGAACCACTAGAGAACTAGAACAACTAGATGCATTACTATCTACCTGCTGTAACTGAAAGGACTCACCGCGTGGTGAGGGACAACCAAGAGTAACCGTTTCTGTAACCTAATGTGCCTACTTATTTTGGAATAAATAAACGTGTCTTGTTTTGAAAGATCCCGCATCGATCGCTTTCTGTTTTGGTGGCATTTCTGGTGTTTGCATGTTAAGGGCGAGCGATCCTGGGTATTTGACACCCCTAGTTCTCTCTGGGAATCCCTGCACGAGGCAGGCTGAGAGTGTTCGACTAGGGGGTGTGTTAGTGCGAAACGGACCTGTTGCTACCGCGGCCCCTCTTTCGTCACATTTGTGTCCCCTTGATCTCAGATGGTACATGTTTTTAATGTTTCCCCATTGCTTTTGGCACTTGTTTGCCATTGTCTTTTGTTCTTCTACAAATCATCAGGCCATTTCCTCATTTGCAAATCTGGTACTTACGGAGGCCATATTACCCTACACAGAATTTTTGCTTCTGTAACCTTCTTGATTAAATGTAGATATATTTTGATGAAACAGTGAAATTATTCTATGTTCTGCATCTTTCTTATTGTTAAAATGCCTCTAGGTCACTTTGAAAACCTGTGTTAAATAAAATCGTAAGGGCCATAGTTATATGCAGTTGCATCAGATAAAAGCAGAATAAAACATTGGCTGAGAGCAGATGATAAATCATAAAACAAATAAAATGCAACACTATGGTTGGAAAACTGGTGGGTTCTGTCAGCTGCTTATGTTCAGATTTTGAAGTGCGTGCTGAGGGTGAAGGAGAGTAAGTAAAGGCGGGAGAGTTTGCACAGAGGAGCTGCGGCTAAGAGCAGGCACATTTGGTTAAGAAGCTGGTGTAGCTGCAATGCAGGAGAAACAGCAGGGAGTTAAAGCATGGCGTGGTGGAAGAGGACAATTGGAGATGAGCACATCGAGGGGAGCGATGAACAGTTATGAGAACAAGTCATTGATGCCCAAGTCTGTGTCTCACCCGACTGTCAGTCCTTAGCTCATTCAAGAGCAAGCGATTCCACAACAATGAGAAGATGCCTGTGGTGGAAAAGTGCTTTTAGAATGCCTCTTTGAAGTGAAGGGACAGGGAAATATTAAGTAAGAGTGAGAATGTTTGGAAGGGAGGGGAAAAAGGGGATGGAGTACCTTGGTTGGGTAACACAAAACTGCAACATCTGCCTATGCAGCACGCGATGCAGCTGACGTGTTCATCAAGAGCAGTCTGTCTTGTACTTGCAAGAACTGACAAGATTGACAGCTAATGTGCAATAGAACTCAGCTCTGCAGCTGCACGGATGAGAACTTGGTTGCTCAATTCCCCTTTAAATTTCAACCACAATGGTATATGTTTGAAAGCACACAATATTTGGAAAAAATATTTGGCCAAACTGAAGCAAATGCAGTTACCTATTATATGCTGTAACAGTGTCCCTTTTAACTGTTAAGTAGACATTCTCACATGAATGGTGTGTTATTGGCTAGAGATTTGTCCACCTAACCTTCTGTTGCAAAGATCAAAAACAGTCAGTGTCCTGTTGCAGGATGGTGCATGTGCAGAGAACACATTCAAAGTACAATTAAAAAGCAAAGTAAATTTTACTCTGCAAAGTAAATTACATGCAGAACAGATGAGACATCCCTGACTTGAATGGTGAGCAGACGAGCGAAGCTCTTTTTTATCGGTCTCCTCGCCCTTAACTGACCCCAGCTTGCACATTTAGTGAATACATTTCAAAACGTCCAAAAACTAAATTATGCAGCAGGAGCTTTGGCAGAGGTAGTGGAGAGTCCAATCACCCTTGCCTTAGACCCCTCTTTGAAATGTGTGAGCCTGGACTGACACATGGCAGCTGCTTCTTTGAGTTCAACCTCTAGGTTGACACCCTTTCAAATGTGACCTCAACTACCTTGAGCGGCTT
Organism: Cavia porcellus; assembly: GCF_034190915.1. Lineage (NCBI taxonomy): Eukaryota > Metazoa > Chordata > Mammalia > Rodentia > Caviidae > Cavia > Cavia porcellus. Next base: position 24,598 of record NW_026947957.1, read on the forward strand.
GATGAGGCCACACTCAAATGCCAAATCCATATATTCCCGTAGTTTGCACCGCACCAGAGACACTTTGTCAGCAGAAAAAGCACTCGCGTCATTACCAATGCCATCACTGTGTTGCAACAAATGCCATGTGGCCTTCAATGTGCTCTTAAGCCCATTTCTCTTCACCCCCTTCTCAACAGCCTGGAACATTTAAAGAGCTGGCCTTTGCTGAAACTATGCCGCATACTCCTCGTATGGTGGTACTGAGAAATTGGGAAGAGTGCTTGGAAGAGGAGCTCTCTAGGGTTTGTGCTTTCAGCACCTGATCTTGCACTTGGAGTGAAGCAGTAAAGTCTTAATAGTGTCATCAAGTGGTGCCTGTTTTGAATTAAAAATATTTGTTTTTAAAATACCACAACCTCCCCCTACTGAAGACAATTTTTCTTTTAATCTTTTACATCCAGTTGCATATCTAGAAAAAAGCAAACTAGTGTCAGTCATGCTCACAGTGGCTGGCTTTTTCCCTTGGGTATCATCCCCCTTCTTTGAACCTTCTTTCCTTTACATGTGTTGTCTTCTGTTTTTCTCCTAATCCCTTCCACCTTCATCTTCTCACAATCATCTTGAAACAGTTCCTCATCTGACATGTCAGTCCAAGGTTTTCCCTCGGGCACTCCTGCATCCAAATCTGATATCAAACTATTCTATGAAGGAAGTGCTTGCCCAACACCATTCCCACCTCCCTTTTACTGTCTGCTGCAGCCAGAAGTTGCATTTGGAACTTGACAGAAGAAAGGTGCTGTTCATCTTATTTTCCTACAGATGTCGGTGCATAGAACTCTACCTCATTCTCATTGCCTTCAATCTCGGTGTACCTAAGAGGGCTCACCATGTGAGATTTAGTGAAAAACATGTTCCACTCACCACTCATCCCACTGCCGTGCCCCATCCCAGAGCGGTAGCAGTTTCAGTCACACTGGAACACCTGGTGCAGATCTGACAATAAGTGCTGGTTGCAGCAGCCACATCAGTCAACCCGGCACATAAGGCAGACCAAGGACAAGTAGCATGTGTCATCCACTCTGCCCACCTGTCTCATCAGGGAAGCATCGTAAGCTTCATAATAGAACCATTCAGACTGTCCCCCACAACACACAAATATAATTTGTTGGGATTTGGCAGACGTGGAAGGTCTCTCTTACATGGCTGAAAATGCAGCAAATTCTACAGTAATGCAGCTGTCCTGAGTAGAATAAACGCCTTCATTTTACCACATTTAAAAACCAGTGCGTGGTCTATAACACGCCCTCCCCGTCTAACTTTCAAGTAAGCACACAGCGCCTATCGTCAATCCAGGGGTCAAATATGTGCATTCAAGGCAAGAATCAGCTGACTCATAAGTCTCATAGTGCAACAAAGATGGCATTACTGCTCTTTGTGGTGAAGGTCACCACCACCTCACTACATTTAGGGAAATCCTACATGAACAAAACTCGGCATCTGCATGCGGTGATACTGGTTCTTAAGCTCAATAAAGGCTCTCATTCTCTGTTTCTTCTACTCTGGGTGCATCTGAACAAGAATAGTCTTTGATCCCAAACCATAGATGCTCAACTTTTGACACTAGCACATGACCAATGAAGTCTCTCCAAGTATCTGTCATACCTGCTAGTAATAGAACAATTTTGGTCTTTGGTTGGGAGAAGGGTCTTCTCTCAAGATTACCATACTATTAGGATCTGTTATTGAGAAGGAGTTCTGCTATAACTTCAGGTGCCTTTGTGGCTTGCTTGACACTCATTTCACCATTTCCACTAACTGAGCATCTGATGAGATGTTTACTACCAAACAATGAGCGCTATAATTTTTTGCAAGTGATCTAGGTTTACTTTCTGCATTATATTTTCGCTGACAGACTGTATGTCAACCAGCTTTCTGTTAGGCCTGGTCGTGTGAGCGACGATATTCCACCACTTCCCAACGTCTAGTCACCCCCCTGTACTTGAGACAACACAAGAGGGGGTGACCCAACGCCCGGCAGCAGCAGTTGGACCCCTCCGGGGGATAGCGATGGGTTTGCTAGAGTGAGGGAAACAAAAGGGAGACAAGGGTAAGTACCCCTTGAACGGTCACCTCCCCTCTTAACCCAGGGCAGAACCCCCAGACTGAGAACCAGCTCCCCACTTACCTATCTCTTCGAGGAGCCTGGCGTTGGACCTAGGACTGCTGTCTGCAAATCTCCCCTAAGGGGGAGGACAGGAACACAACACAATACAAACACAGAACAAACAAGAAGGGTAGTGCAGGCTTGCACTCCCACGCTGAGGAAAAGCACGGTAGAGCTTCGCCTCTCAAACTGGACAGCAGGAGGGGATACCTCCAGCGCCTATCTGGAACACACTGTAGGGTAGCTGACAGAGTGTTCAGACGCTGACCTGGTCCCTGACTGACTCTTAAATACAAGAGTCAATCAGCCAGGCAGCTCTAGGACTCCTCCCATTTGGTTTTGGAGGGAAACATGAGGGAGGAGGTACAGGGCTCTGTAACCTCCCTCTCCCAGCATGCAGTTCGCCAGCCACCAGGAAGTAGTCCCCAATGGAGCCCAGCAGGACGAAGCCTGGGGCTCCCCTACCCTCCATGTGGCCCAGAACCCCCAAGAACCACCTCCAGTGGCTTCAGGGGGTCAAGGTAACAGGTGAGCGTGGCGGCGGCGGCCGCCTACACAAAGCGGCGCTTTTATGCAAAAAGCGCCGCTTGTGTTTTTAAAAGCGCGGCGCCGGCGGTAAAACGCCGGCGCCCGCTTTCGTGTGTGTGCTGGCCCTCCAATTGTGGTTCCCTCAGTAGAGGGGGCGCCCGGGGTGTCTAGCACCCCCGGGCACCCCTCCTCTTCGGCCGGCCAGCGGAGCGCCCCCCGCTGGCCGGGAGCGGATGTGAAGGGGCACCGTAACAGAGTTACCCCTCCACAACACCCCCCAACCCATACCTCCAGGGATCCGAAGTTACCAAGGGTAACCCTTTATTAGACCATTTCAGAATCACTGAAACACTGTGAACTGACCTTATGTTGGGGAACACCCGATGATAACCTCCGCCTGCCATAATGGAAAACTGGACATAGTTATGGCACAACAGTCATAACTACCTCGGCTATGGGGGATACCCATACCTGGAATCTTAGGATTTGTCAATCAAACACTGAACCCAACCCAGAGTGAAAACACTATTTGGAGTTGATGGAACCCTTACCAGCAAGGCAAGGTCCCATTACCTGTTCACTCCTCTCAGTGACGCCCTCGGTCCGGAGGTGTGAAGCAGTGGACAGCAGCTTCCCCAACCTCAAATATGAACCAGGTAGTTCACTCAGACCGAGCCAAACTGAGACCTCGATCAGGAATCCAATCGTGGGAACTCTGTGGGTTCAAGGAAGAAATAGCCTCGTTTGGGCCTGAACCAGACCCACGCGCAATCAAGGGGATACCCTGATTATTCTCTGGGGGTTGCATCTTGTCAAAGCCAAGGTCACACCGGACTATGGACTCTTGACAATTAGGAGAGAACACTGGGTACCCCCGGCACCCTTTCCAGGCCTTTGCCTGTACTACTCTTGGGTAGAGCTGGACCAACTCTAACCTATCATTCTCATACCTAACAACCTTTCTCACCAGATCATTTCTGTTCTGACACCAGTTTCCCCAAGAAGGGAACTGTGTACCCAGGAACCAGAAATGAAGGCTATGATGTGGGGATACCACACATTTCTTCAATGATTGTTGTTACACTTACTTGTGCAACAAATCCTATCTATCTGTGATGATGAAGGAGTGGAAGTAGCTGGAATACAACTCAGAACCTGAAGGGCACAACCAAGTCACTTTAATGCCCATACCAGGAGTTACTATCTTCCAATCTAACTTACTTCATCTATCACCGGTGTTTGGACCCTTTTTGAATCAGACTTGGCTAATCCAAACCTCTCTCATAGAGCGCAGACATTTGAGCATATAATCTCTTCAGACAAGCAGGGGATAAGTCTTTATTCGATTTCTTCCCCTGCTCGTAGGGTCCTGTGTGGTTCCTTTCTCCCTTTCTATCAAGGGAGATAGGGGCTTGAACCAACACTGCAGAGGGGGTGAGCAACCTCCTCTGCTTCAGGCCCTTTCTCAGAAGGGGCTGCAATAGCCCCACAGTGCCACCACCATGAGGTTTCTTGAGAAAGGGAGGCTTATGGATCCTCCTCCGGGGGAAGATTCCCACTTCCCCCAACTCTTTTGTGGTTTGACCCACACTCATGGTTCCTGAAGTCTCCTCCTCAACCATTGAGGGATCGTGGACTTTCTCCAACTTTCCCCACGCGGGATCTGGAGGCCCCCTTGGTCCCTGATCAATAGGAGGACTGGTTGACTCTCCACCGGTAACAACCGGTTCGGCCGCTCCACAGTCACCCCTTGACACCCCCTCGGGTGCCCTGGACACCTCACCGGTAGTCCAGTTGATCAGAGGATTGTTCCTCCTAAACCAGTCCATTCCAAGGATCACTTGGAAGCGTGGAGAGTGGATAATATCAAAATGCATGACTTCGGGGGAAAAGTCCTGCATCTGCCACACGACTTTAGGAGAACGCCGTGCAATCGGACCTCCCTTCAACCGGATACCATCCACGGAAGTAAGGGTTTGCACGTTTGACTTACGCTCTCCTTTGATACCTAGTCTCTGGAAGAGAGCCTGGTCAATGTAACTACCTGGAGCCCCACAATCCAGAAGGGCAGTTACATGAATCGGTTTACCAGATTCATTGGCCAATAAGGACCCCTTCAGCAACAGGTGGGATGAGGAATCGTCCACCATGGTCCCTAAGACCTGGGAATCCCCTTGATGTGTGTTGGTCCCCTCGACCAGAACACCAAGTTCCTTTGCTGTTTGGGGTTTTACTGGGCATTGGGCCACCAGATGGCCCGCCTTACCACAGTATAGACAGAGGTTCAATTCCCTCCGTCGTTTCCTCTCTTTGGCCGACAGATGACCAGCTCCCAGAACCATCGGTTCTCCTAGGTCAGGCATGATACTCGGCACTGAAGTTTGGAAGACCGGGACAAGAGGAGGTCTCTTACCTCTCCTGATCTTCCTAGCTGAAAGCTGATATTCCATTCGAAGGGCTAACCCTACGAATGCGTCCAGTGTTACAGGGAGTGGATCCACCATCATAATGGTATCCTGGATTTCTCCCTTCAATCCCCGATGAAAGATGGATATCTTCATCTCCTCCGAACAATTAGCTTCTGCAGCCAATGTGGAGAACTGAGCGACATAGTCAATTACGCTCCGTTCTCCCTGTTCAATCTCCATTAACTCCTGGCGTCTGGAGACGGCATGATACTGTTGTTTAAAAACTTCAGCAAATGCGTTTTTGAACAGGACATAGTTCTGGAGGATGATACTCTGCCCCTCGAGTAGTGGGGCGGCCCACTGGAAGGCATGCCCATCCAAAAGCATCAATATAAAATTGACTTTTTGGGCATCCTGGTTGTAGTGGGTCGGCCGGGCTCTAAAGTGCAGTTCACATTGAAGTATGAACTGCTGGAACCCGAGGGGATCCCCAGAATATCGCTTTGGCAATGGGGTAAACGCCACGGGAGGATCTCCCGGGCCTGGCGGATTAACTGGTCCTGGTCCCACAGGGCCAGCAGGTCCTGGTGGGGGGACACCCACGTTCACAGGAACGAGAGGAGGTGGGGTCACTCCGACGATTTTCAGAACCGCTATTGATTTCTGCAACTCTTGAATTTGAGCTGTGAACGCGGTCTGGTTGTCGGCCAGTGATTGAGCCAATAATGCCTGAGCCTGGCGAGACTCAAACATCTGATTGCTCAGGTTCTCCAAAAGGTCTCTAACTTTAGGGTGTTTGTCTCCGGGGCCACTACCTCCGGCCCCCTAAAATCATATCGTCCATCTTGCTCACACGAATAAAGGTCTGAACACTCGGTTAGGCCTGGTCGTGTGAGCGACGATATTCCACCACTTCCCAACGTCTAGTCACCCCCCTGTACTTGAGACAACACAAGAGGGGGTGACCCAACGCCCGGCAGCAGCAGTTGGACCCCTCCGGGGGATAGCGATGGGTTTGCTAGAGTGAGGGAGACAAGGGTAAGTACCCCTTGAACGGTCACCTCCCCTCTTAACCCAGGCAGAACCCCCAGACTGAGAACCAGCTCCCCACTTACCTATCTCTTCGAGGAGCCTGGCGTTGGACCTAGGACTGCTGTCTGCAAATCTCCCCTAAGGGGGAGGACAGGAACACAACACAATACAAACACAGAACAAACAAGAAGGGTAGTGCAGGCTTGCACTCTCACACTGAGGAAAAGCACGGTAGAGCTTCGCCTCTCAAACTGGACAGCAGGAGGGGATACCTCCAGCGCCTATCTGGAACACACTGTAGGGTAGCTGACAGAGTGTTCAGACGCTGACCTGGTCCCTGACTGACTCTTAAATACAAGAGTCAATCAGCCAGGCAGCTCTAGGACTCCTCCCATTCGGTTTTGGAGGGAAACATGAGGGAGGAGGTACAGGGCTCTGTAACCTCCCTCTCCCAGCATGCAGTTCGCCAGCCACCAGGAAGTAGTCCCCAATGGAGCCCAGCAGGACGAAGCCTGGGGCTCCCCTACCCCCCATGTGGCCCAGAACCCCCAAGAACCACCTCCAGTGGCTTCAGGGGGTCAAGGTAACAGGTGAGCGTGGCGGTGGCGGCCCGCCTACACAAAGCGGCGCTTTTATGCAAAAAGCGCCGCTTGTGTTTTTAAAAGCGCAGCGCCGGCGGTAAAACGCCGGCGCCCGCTTCGTGTGTGTGCTGGCCCTCCAATTGTGGTTCCCTCAGTAGAGGGGGCGCCCGGGGTGTCTAGCACCCCCGGGCACCCCTCCTCTTCGGCCGGCCAGCCGGAGCGCCCCCCGCTGGCCGGGAGCGGATGTGAAGGGGCACCGTAACACTTTCTAGAAATTTTAACTGATGAGAGGGTCAAGAAGAGCAGGACCCTCCTTTTCTCTGTTCGGATGAAACTTTCCTCTTAAACTTTGTCGCTGATGTTAAATGACAATATGTGGGATCAGTCACTATTTTTTTGTTGCCTTGAAACTACAGCAAGTTTTTATTTTTTCATTTTTTAGAACCTTCCATGACCAATTATAAAATGTGTCTATGTCTTCTAATGCACTGAGTTATATTCCTCTCAGCTGCCAGTTTTTCAACATCTCCCTGGGAGACTTGTTAAAGGAATATGGGATAGAAAAGTAACCTTCAGTGAAACTGCATACAATTGTATTTGAGTTGTAAATAGATCTTAATTACGCATATTTCAGCATATACAAGACCAAAAAAGCAACTAATTTAAAACAATTCAGCTAAACAAAAGAATTAATATTCAAATAGGTTCCAGCATTTTGCTTCAAAAGCAAGCTTTAAAAATACGTAAATACGTACAATGTCACAGTACACATTTTCTTTCAACATCGCCGTAATATCCCAGGAATTGGGGCCACATTGATATTTTTTAAGCCAGGAGGAGCGCAGTTCCAGGACTAATGGGCAATCGCAAATTAAATGCCTAATATCATCATCTTTAGTCATACATACAAGGCATAACTTGGCATTAGCCTCTAAGTGCCCTCTAAGAGCAACATAATATTGTGTCGGAAGTAACCCCATTCTAAACCTACAAAAGGTGCGTAGAACAATTGAAGAATGACATATAGTTAAGTATGGTTCCAACATCGCATGTGTCTTAGCAAGCATAAATTCCTTCAAAGTAGAGAGAGAGTTACAATGTTGGACACAGGTGGAGTAAAAATACATATTAATCCTTTCTTTGTAAGCAAAAGCAAGCATTTCAGGTAAATCCTTCATTGCAAGTGCCTCTGGTATGGAAAGAGAAAGCACGTTAAGCATTTTACCTAGAAATTGAAGCCATTGGAACCTGTAAGGGCTAGATAAAGATTCCTGGAGGCATTGATAAGCATATGAATTAGTATCACCCCTTGCAATTCTAGCAATCAATCCAAAAAACCTGTGGGTCACTATGGCAGCAAGTGGGGGGATATTTAGCTCTAAATTAAGCGCTTCCATAGGTATACACGCTGGGAGAGAAAGCACAGAGCGCCAGTAATAAGCCTCCCATTTTTTTGTCAAGTTAATATGCTTGAAGCCCCAAACATCACTTCCGTATAACATGATACCCTGCCACTTTGCACGATAAATTTCCAGGAATGGGAGAATCGAAGGGCAAATTATAGTTTTCTTGAATGCGATGATTGACCCAGTTAAGCATTTGTTTTTGATGCTAAGCCTGTCCATGTGTGAATCCCAGGAACCCTTGGAATTGACAGTAATGCCTAAATAAACAAAGGACCGCGGTTCAGAAACAACCACTTTAAAATTAACGGGCGCCTGTCTTTGGGAGAGAAGCGAAATTGGCGTGTTAGAGTTGGAGATACCGTCTGGTGTAACCGATTTGTTTGAAAAATGTCTGAGCCAGTTTATTCGTTTGACGCCCCAAACTTCATCAACTTTCAAGCACTAAATGAACAATATGACAATGATGCAGATTCCTGGTTTGATCACACGGTTGATGCAGAGAACGTACCTCCCAATCGGGAGAACTCGTTCATGAGGACCCCAGCTTCCAAGAATCCTGTTCCACGTGATGTTGTCACACCGATTAGGAGATCTGATGAGAATGCAGAATCTCAAATAGCAAAGACTTCTGACAACATAGCAACCTCACCTGGAAAGCTGGCGTACAGCAGTAAAAACTATAGCTGCTGGAGTTTTGGCTCTTGGAACTCGGTCAAAGAGGTCATCCCGGAGACTGTCCCTGCAACAAAAGAAAAAACAACTAGCAAAGATCCAGGAGAACAGACGCACTGTGGCTACTACTCCAACAAGTGACAGGCACCCTCTGATCAAGAAACAGAAATTTGGTGTTAAAGGCCATGAGCTGAAGTCTGGGTTCAGGCCACAGCGGGTACAACGGGCACCCATCCGTGGAAACTTAGTAGAAATACCTTTAAACAAGGCCCCTGGAAGTGATGGGGCTACTTTGGCAGCCAAACTTAAAGCACGCCTGCCTGTTCCTGTAACACCAATGGTCCTGAAAAGAAAATCTCTGAACAACAAACTAAAAAGTACAGAAGATCAAGAACTGGATAAAATGCTGCAATTGCAGCAAGAGGTGATGGAGCAACGTAGGAAGAACGAGGAGAGTTTGAAAGCTGCTATTGCGGGAACAGGCCAACCTGTAAAAAAAACAACCTGTCCAACAACTAGAGCAATCGATTTCCACTTTCGCACGGATGATCGACTTAAACGATTTCCAGAAAGCCAGCCTGCAGATGAATTCAAAGAGGTTGATTTCACTTCAGCTCTGAGAAGACATCCTCCTTCTCCGGGGAACAAACGCAAGCTTGAAGAAGAAATCGAGCCTAGTAAGTTTGTGTCAACGGCTCAGCAAATTGAAGCGTTCTACAAGCACACACTATCCCGATATCACCTCCGGAGCAGACAGCAGCAGAATGAAGGTCCATCGCCTGTGAAATGTGTTAAACCTAAGCTGACTCAACCCAAGACTCCTCAACTGGAGACAAAGCGTCGCCATCGCCCTGTGACCTGCAAAAGTACAGCCGAACTGGAGGCTGAAGAACTAGAAGAACTGCAGCAATATAAATTTCATGCTCAGGAGTTGGATCGAAGAGTACTTGATGGGGATTTAGTTCTTACAAAAAAGCAGTCTGTGAAAGAGCCCACCAAGCCAATTGGTTTCAATTTGGAGCTTGAGAAGCGGATCCAAGAGCGGGAGGCAAAGAAAGAAGAAACCGAAGAGGAAAAGTACACATTCCATTCAAGGCCTTGTCCAACTAAAATGCTTGAGGAAGTGGTGGGTGTTCCAGAGAAGAAATGTTTAGCCCCTACTGTTCCGAAGTCTCCAGCCTTTGCCCTGAAGAACAGAGTGCGCAGGCCTGCACATGAGGAAGAACAGGAGGAGCTGCCACTTATTAAGGCAAATCCAATGCCACATTATGGTGTACCATTTAAACCCAAATCACTGGAGCAAAGACAAATAAAGCCTGCACCATTTTCCTTTGATTCCCGTGACCAAGAGCGTCGGGCACAAAAAGAGAAGAAACTGGAAGAGCTGAGGAAAGAAGAGGTTCCTACATTCAAGGCCTTGCTTCTTCCTGACTTTGATCAAATATCCCTGCCTGAGAAAAAGGTTAAAACTCCAACGCACCCAGAACCTTTTCACCTCCAAATAGAGGAGAGGGCAGCCAAGAAGACACAGCGCTGGAAGCAACAGATTGAAGAGGAGCTCAAACAGCAGAAGGAAGCTGCATGCTTTAAAGCTCGTCCCAACACCATCATCCACCAAGAACCATTTGTTCCAAAAAAAGATAGCAGGACGTTGCTTGAGAGCCTTTCTGGTTCCATAGTTCAGGATAACTTTGAACTGGCAACTGAGAAGCGTGCCAAGGAAAGGCAAGAGTTTGAGAAGCAGATATCTGAGATAGAAGCAATGAAGGAGAAGATGGACATGGAAGACCGTCTTCGCAAGGAACAACTGGAAAAAGAGGAGGTGGCAGAAAAAGACATGAACTGGTTCACAAAGCTCAACCAGTGAGAAAGTACAAGACACTGGATGTGAAGGCCAGTGTGGTGCCACTAACTATCCCCAAATCGCCAACATTTTCAGACAGATTCAAGTGCTGAGTGATATTGAGACCTTCTTGGACATTTAAATTTGTAACTTAAGGAGAGAATGTACTTTGTGCCGAGCTGTGGCTGCTGTTTAGTTTCCCCTTGAAGATGGGATGGAATCTGCTCTGAATATAGTATTTAGTGTTTGTTGCGTGCTTCAAACTCATTTTTTTCACACTGCAATAATGATACTTGTGTTTAAAACTCTCAGAATGCAACAGTTTGTAGTACCATTTGATAGTGCAGTATGTGTACATTATTGGACTTGTGTGGGCATTTTAAACTTTGTATATTTTAAATACATTTCTCAAAACCTTATGCTATCAAGTCTTTTAAATTACTAGATATCTTTATCCTCTCGAAGATGAGGTGGAAATTCTGCTCTGTATATAGTTGTCAATGTTGGGTGTTTCAAGGTCATATTTTGTCCACTTCTATAATGATCTTTGTGCACTGACCTGTTCTCAAAGAATAAATCTAATCTTGTGCAGTCTTCTAGTATGTATGCAGAATTTGTAAGTTTGCATTGTGTACATATTTTAACTTTTTTTTTTTTTTTTTATTATTGACATGGTATTTATGTATGTATAACACTTTATTTCGAGAACATTCTCATAAAAGTACATATTTTTAAATACAGTTGCATTTCATATTCAATACACTCAGTTCACGATGGCGTAAAACATTAAATACACTCGGTTCACGAAGGTATAAAACATTAAAACATACAAGTTATTCCATTTCGCTTACAGATAAGCTGACAGGTCAAAAGAAACTGTTCTAAACTATAGATACTTCTGACATTTAATAAAAGCCTTAAAAAATAAATCAAAGGTTTAACTTGACTGAATCCTAAATCCCTAAACAGTGGCAACAGATATTTTCGACGAGGAGTGATAAATAATGGACAAAACAGTAACAGGTGGATCTCTGATTCTTGAGCAAGGCGGCACTGACAGCCATTACTACCGACAGGTTTACGATGCTGCCAAATTGCTACCTCTGAGGAAACAAGTAATGAAAAACGGAATCTTGTTAACAATCGCCGACCTCTGCTAGACATTGCTACCGTAGTATACAGAGGGGGTTCCAATGAGAGGAATGGCAGAAATCGCAGAACTGTCGTTTTTTCTTTAGCGATGGCTTCCGCCTCTAGAGATTTTTGATTCAGATAGCGTTTTCTTAAAGCTGATAATTCCGAGTTGGTTAAAGGGTCATTTATAACATCATTGATATTTATATTTAACCATTTAAAAACGCGGCGAACATGCTGAAACCATGGATTTTTTAGGACAGACGAGTGATTCCATAAATCAATTAAAACACATCTGGTAAAATCATCATGAGGCCTAATTAAAATCTTACAAAACAAAGTGACAGGTGCAAATTGAATGGTGTACTCAATTGGGGACATACAGGTTTCCCAGTATAACAATTCACTGGCCACTGATCTGGGAACTCCTAAAACCCGTGCCAAGAAAAAACGCTCCGTCCTCCAAATTAGAGGGCATCCCGTGTGGCCCCAGATCTCAGCCAAGAATTGGCCCTGAGCCTTAGATTTTGCTTTGTATGCTCCCAAAGTCTCTTGAAGTAAATTGACATCGGACTGGGCGGCAATGTTGGCCAGGGCAGTACTTGATTTGCGCATTTCTATGGCGTTATGGGTGATCATTTGTGACCAGTTTAAGTTCGGGTAAAAACCCCCCCCAAGTATTTGAATTTGTCTACCACCTGGAGTCGCTCATTATTAATCCGAAAACATGGTCTCCTTGCAGCCCCCTTTGAATTCAGACAGAAAACCACTACCTCTGACTTCCCAACATTCACTTTCATGTCCAATGAATCCATAAAAAGGACATATGTGTCAATTAGGACCTGAAGGGTTGCCGGTGTGCGGGCCAGTAAAGCACAGTCATCTGCGTATAATAGCAGAGGTGTAGGTTCACCCATGATCCGGGGGACATCTAGACCCTTAGAGGACAATAGGTCACAAAGATCATTGATGTATAAATTAAAAAGGAGCGGGGCCAAGGGACATCCCTGGCGGACTCCCGATGTTATTTTAAACCTTCTGGTTACCCTAGCTCCGGCATTGATAACAACTTCTCCTTCTAGATCTTCGTGTAGGGCTATCAGGATTTTCAAAATGCCTGCAGGGAGTGCTTTTTTCTGAAGGAGCTCCCATAGCTTGGACCGATTTACCGAATCGAATGCGGTCCGAATGTCCATGAAGGCGACATATAGGGTTTGGCCGGTTAGGATGTATTTATAGATGATATTTACCAAGTTCAAGACTTGGTCCCTCACCCCTACATTGGACCTAAAGCCTAATTGCAGTTTACTCAGTGATTTTGTAGACACTGTCCAATCATTTATGATGGTGGCCAGTATTATACAAAAAATCTTGCAGATGATTACTATCAAAGATACGGGTCTATAGTTCATGGGTAATGAGGCATCTCCTTTTTTAAAAATTGGAATTATTTGTGAAATTTTCCAATTGGGGGGAATTTTACCTGTTTTTAATATGTCATTATAATATCCAGTTAAAAAGGGGATCCAAAAATCTGCATTAAACTTAAAAACATTAGGGCTAAGTTTGTCAATTCCCGGGGCTTTACCAGGGCGAATTTTACTTATGGCCGCTGCCACCTGGGTTTTAGTAAAATGAATCTCGAGGGAGGTGTCACAACGAATCTTGGGCCCCTCTTTGATAGAAACCTGTGGCGCATAAAGATTCTCGAAATGAGTTGCTCAATCATTCGGAAGAATTGAGGGGTTCTCAATTCGTGTAACTTCCGAGCCCCTCAGGGCAGAATTTATCTTAATCCAGAATTCCCTTGAGTCTCCAACTTCAGCCGCTTCCTTAATTTGGGCCCACTGTTGTAAGCGGAATTTTCTTTTAGCAACTTCCATGATCTGTTTATAATTTTCCCTTCGATGGGCAACCAACTGTTTATCTCTAGGGACCTGCCTTAATGCATTGAGAAGGGCCAATTTTGCTTCACGGCAATCTCGGTCGTACCAAGATGGGTGACACCCCTGCACCTTATGCCTGATGTCCTTAGATAGTAATCTTTCCAGGCCCCCTAGAAAAGATTGAACCTTGGCACACCGAGTCAAAGGATCTTTGATCTGAATTAGATGATTTAAGATGTCCAGATTTGCCTCAGCGGACAGATATACATTCAGATTTGACTCTGTCTTGGGTGACCATTTGACGGCCCTCCTGTTGGGGAATGACTCCAGCAGTGGGCCATTGGGGTCTGATGGTAAGGGGATGTTAATTAAGATATGAGCTACCAGGATCTCATGGTCACTGTGAGCTTCCTGTAGAACTTTAAAATTGCTAACCCAAGGCCAACTATCCCCTGTTACCCAGACAAAATCTATCTGCGAGTGGCAATTTCCCCTTTTAAACGTGGGAGCGGCGGGCGAGTCAGTTGCAAAACGGCCATTCATGGCCCTAAGGCCATTTGCTTCCATGAAGTCGAACAAAATTTGACCCGCCTGATCGGTTTTGCGTGTTAAACCTTTATGGACAGGAATACCCCAGAGACTATTTAAGATCTCATCATGAGAGTTTTGTAATGAAACGCTAATTTTACTATTAAAGTCCCCGGCCACTAGAATGAGATGAGGGTTGTTGTTAGAAACAGAGTCCCTGGCCAGGTCTAGCTGTGCCTGGAGCTCCTCATATATCTTAACATTGTCTGTCCACGGGGTTACGTAAACATTTATTAGGGTGAGAGCTATGGATGGCATTAAAAGCGTGATTGACAGTAGACAATGTGAACACCGTTTATACTGAATTATATCCCCCTGATATGTTGTGTTTACTAAGGTCACTAGCCCCCCGGCAGAATGTCCATTACTTACGGCCACTGCTGGGTGATAAAATGTTTTAAAACCTTCAACATAAGGGGCCTTGATGCACCACGTTTCCTGAAGGCAAGCCACTAGAACGTTTGGGGGAAAAGTACCCTGTTTCAGGAAGTTATCAAACCCGGCTATGTTCCACGACCAGATTATTAAGGGGTCATCATTCGGTAAGGTTCGAGGTTGTTCACAGTGGGCACTGTCTGTATTCCTGTCATCATTGGCACCCCTGTAGCTGCTTTCTGACGTGAGATTTATGGCCAAGTTGTTTTTCATAGCTCGGCTTCCCTCATTGGCTGCAATTAATTCTACCTGTGATGTTAAAGGGGAATGCAATGCAGCCCCAGAGTTTGGATATCCTGTGACTGAAATGGGAAAGATTTTTGAAGTGGGTCACCCAGTCAGTCGCAGGAATTCAAACCTAACAGTGGAGAATAACGATTTACTAAGGGAATGCCACGTCCCTGATACTGATCAAAGCGATAGACTCGCTTGCGGGGGTCTGTTAAATCCTCAAGGCGATGGTCGGAAATTGAAGGGTAGAAATAGCTCAGGGGCCAGACCTGGATACCACCAAAAGAGGGGGCAAGGGTGGCGGCGGTCTGTAGAATTATGTTTGCCGTACGTTCATGAAAGCAATCAATTACAATACAGTCCCCCCTGAAATGCTTGTTTGTAGGTCCCACCCAAGATACCCTCTTGATTGAGCGAAAATCAGCCGGGGCAAGGTCTAAATTAAAATTATTATTAGTAAACCGAAGGGTCTGATTAAGTAATCTGTTTGTGGTCTCAATGCCCTTAACCATGGGGACATTGACACAGACAACAATAAAAGGAGTGGCTTCAGGGGGCAAATTTATACGTGGAGGAGGCAATCTAACGGACATTAGTCTGGGAATTTCTACCTGGTTTGGTACCGTACCAATAGGTTGTGAATGGATGTTTGTAGGTCTGGGTTGGGGGGCTGAGGGCGTAATACCTCTATCGGCCATTGGAATCCCCCTATCCGCCTGGGGCAGGTGCCCTGAACCTATGGGAACACCAGGTAGTTGAACACATGTGGGCAAAGTGGTGGGTAAGGGTTGGGGATGCAAGCTATTTGTTACTAGCATTTCCAAAGCGGCCAGCCGGGCCGATATATCAGTCAGAGAAGTCTCTATTCGTGTTAGGGCAGCTTTAAAGTCCAATAGTATAGAGACTTTTTCACTCTCCAGGGGTATTTGCAATGCGGTAATTTCCGCATTGTTATTCTTGGCAACGGGCGCTCTGACTTCTTGGGGTTTGATATTCTTAGTTTTCTTGCCCGGGGGTTTTTTGTGAATGCCAGCGTCATTTCTGGTGGCCATTGTTTTTCTCTTTTTGGCTTTAGATTTGGTCACTGGTACTATAATGGGAGTGTCTTGAAACAATATGGGTGTCAAAGAGAGACGGGGGGTAGGTAATGACGGGGAACTTACAGGATTCGTCGATGAGCCAGGCTCAGCCAGAAGTGAAGAGGATGGTCTGGCAGGCTCCAAGGATATAGCTGACTGTAAAGTAGGAAAAAGTTGTGAGTTTGGGCAGTGAACCTGGGCCTGGGCCTGCTTAAGTTTAATTGTCTCTATGGCCTGAGTTGTTTGGGCTCAATTTTTTGGATTGCCTTCTGAAAGTAAGACTCAATTGAGCCTTTGAGGTTAGCAGGGTTTACCATTTTGTCACACCCCCTAACGTTCAACAGGATGAATAGCAATAATACAGAATACTAAATGGAGGAAAATGCAAAGTGCTTATGGTGCTTATGCCTAATAAAGGAAATTGTTATGTCAAATAGCAGCTGTCACATAAAAAAGACTGATACGCTAAAATCACATGGAAAATAAAAACTAACATACTAAAATCGCACTATAAAACATGACTGTCAGTGTAACAAAAAAGCGAATGAGCAATTATTGTAGGCACACTGGGTAATATTCAAATAACTAGTAATAAAAACATCAGTTAAACCTAAAACTTTTGGCTTTGATGTTAATTGCCAACCCAGTAAAGGAAAGTGTCAGCTAAATAAAAGAAATTCTCCTGATGCGCTACAAGGAGGAACAACAGAAAGAATAGCTGACCTGGCCTAATACGGCCCAAGACTCCGCCACCGAGCTCCAGCCGCTACGCTGGCCGCTTTCAGTGCAGGATATTAATGCACTGCGGCAGGTAAGCGGGGCGGGGCCAAGGGGGCACAAATCAAAAACAAATTTGGTAGATGGTGAAATGTCCTGAGCAGTACCAATGATGTTGAATGGTGATGAAATCCGGCATAGATTCTAAAATCAAAACCAGAGAAAGAAAATCACTAAAGGGAAATAAAAAAGTGAAAAAAAAAAAGACGATTTGCAGGCACACTGGCTTCAGAGTCACAAGGTGTTTGAAGTGCGTAGAATCTCACCGTTTGGACAAAGGAAATTGCATCCAGGTGAGGGACGCCACAGACGGCACCCTCTGCCTCCTCCCTCCGCCACCGAGCTCCAGCCGCTACGCTGGCCGCTTTCAGTGCAGGATATTAATGCACTGCGGCAGGTAAGCGGGGCGGGGCCAAGGGGGCACAAATCAAAAACAAATTTGGTAGATGGTGAAATGTCCTGAGCAGTACCAATGATGTTGAATGGTGATGAAATCCGGCATAGATTCGTTTGGACAAAGGAAATTGCATCCAGGTGAGGGACGCCACAGACGGCACCCTCTGCCTCCTCCCTCCGCCACCGAGCTCCAGTATTTAAACAACAAAAAGAAAAGAGAGTTAATAATTAGTTGTACAAAGAGGCAAGATATACAGAAAGTGGAAACCAACATAAATTAAGCTTTTTTTGACTAAGCTTTGTAGAAGCAACCTCTGCGTAATAAACTGATAACAATAAATTGATCCAGGCTGAAACAGAGGGAGGTTGAAGGGATTTCCACCCCTTAGCAATCAAAATTCTAGCTAATATACAAGCACGAAATGAAAAAGTAGCAAAATAAGGGGGAAACTCATTATCAATACCAAAACAAATAAATCTTTTACTCAAAACAATTGGGTAGTTCAAAATCTTAGAAAGTTGATTAGCAATATCCTGCCAAAAATTAATTAAAAGGGGACAATCCAGGAACATATGCATTAAATTTGCAGATACTAAGGCACAGCGAGGGCAGCGGGAATTAGGGACCCATTTACCAATCACTTCAGGAGTGTAATACATGGAGCATAAAAGCTTGTAAAATTGCAGGCGGTGATTGGTAGCAGGGCAAATAGATTTAACTTTTCGCAAAGAGGCTTGAATATAGAGAGGTTCAATAGTGAGCTGTAGGCGTGTTGACCACTGTTGTGAGATAGTAGCTATATCTGATAAAAATAACATACGCAGAAACCCATAATATGTAGAAATAATCCCGCGGCCTTCACGACGTGTTAAAAATAAGTGTGTAATCAGTGGGTTCTCTATATGTGTAATACCCTGATATGCATGAAGTGAGGCACGTAGTTGTAAGTATTTAAAGAACATATGGGAAGGGAGATTATATTTAGTCTGAAGTGTTGAGAATGTGGAGAAGATACCGTTATCGTAAACATGACGGAAAAAGGTTATACCTTGCTGAAGCCAAAAGGTTGTAACGCCATCCAGCTTATTAATTGAGTCATCCAAATTCTCCCATAAATAGCTTCCCGGATGGGCTTGAGGGATAGCAGCAAGGGATCGTAGTTTACGCCAGTTAAGAGAATAGTTTTGTAAAGTACGAAGACGTACTCGTTTGAAAAAACGTTGGCTGGAAAATTTTAATTCAGAGCGACAATTAGCTATGAATTTAAGAAATAGTATGTACGGGGGAGCTTGAAGGGTCCAGTCAAGTAGCATCTTTATCCTTTCCATAGAAGCTGCAAGAGAGTACAACTCTAAATCTGGCAGTGATAATCCCCCACTTTCCCAATCATGAATTAGTTTCAAGCGCGCTCGACGGGGGGTTTTCTTTTGCCAGATGAATTTAGAGACCATCTGATTGTAGCGTCGAATAAATTTTAAGCTAACATGAATAGAAAGTGCTCGGAAGATATACGTGAATTTTGGCAATATGAACATTTTGATGAAGTTGATTCTGCCAATCAGGGACAGTGGAAGATCAGCCCAGCGTTGAAGTTTGCTTTGTGCGGAATTAAAAACAGCCTCGAGATTAGAAGTGAGTGTGAGAGTGGGTGATTGGAAGTAGGTAATGCCAAGGTAGGTAACTGAATTAACAGGTTGAATATCTGGCGGTTGAGTTGGTGAGTTACAGAGCATAAGTTCCGTTTTATCTGTATTGAGCGTGTACCCTGAGTGTAAGCCAAATTCCTGAGCTAAGACACAAATTTCTTGAAACGCTGTGGTGATAGAATTAGTTGCAATGGCAATATCGTCAGCACCACACTGGAGACCCAGAGCTCAGTGATCGGGTGCAGGTAATGTATTAAATCGCCGCTTATTTCTACACACTTCTTGGTCCTGCGGCTATGGGGGGTGGTTCACCTAGGGCCGGTCCATGCTGCATTCAGCACTGCTGAGAGCCATGGCGATCCACCGTTATCACGGGGTGTACCCACCAAAACAACACAAATACATGAGTGTGAGCAAGAAAGGAATAGGCCATTACCTTAGTAGCCGCAGGACGTGGAGGCCCACCCATTAGTCTACAAACACATAAGGAGTAGGCTTGCCCTTAGTATGTATGCAGTTATAACAGGCATTGAGTAGCCATCCCAGTCACCCCACATACACATAGTACTATCCTGCCTATCACGATACATGGTTTAGTACTCCTAGTTACTACCAGCCACCCCATGTATCGCAGGCTCTTGGCCCTTGTACCTGAAGGTACCATCTGCTGATTGTACTCATAAACTGTACCACTATAGTATCAGAATGCAAGTGGATTGTGGTAGAACAACGTAATACGCTCCTAGGTCAGGTCTACTACTCATATATAATATATACTATAACCAAGAGTAACATTGTTATGACCATGCCCAAGTGCCTTGCTATTACATGGAATTATAATCATATTTAACGTACGCAATCTGCTTTGCCTATGACTGTACATCCATTTTATTCATTCCTGACAGGTATTTCCTTCACAGGTGCAAAGGTTCCGAGATGAAGAGCAGCCCCAACAAATGGCTATTTGCCGTCTCGGGGGCTATACAAATACCACGTAACATAACATAACATAACATAACATAACATATAAAAGGGTTTTGACAGAGATAGTGGGTTGAAGGTAAACAGGTTGAATCAGGGGTGTTTCCCTTAGACGACATGCGAATGGTTCCAAATACAACGCAAAGAGAGCCGGAGAGAGAGGGCACCCCTGGCGTGTGCCTCGTTGAATGCTAAAACGAGGTGTAGGAGTGCTGTTAACTATGACAGAGGCACAGGGTAAAGTATAAAGGGCTTGAACAGCACGTATGAAAGTGGGTGGAAAATCATAGTGAGTAAGTACATCCCAAAGAAACCGCCAACGGACTAAATCAAAAGCCTTACGTGCGTCCAAAAAAAAGAGTGCAAGTGATTTTTGGGAAGAATGGGAGTGATCAATTAAAGTCATGACTGTATTAGTGTGAGATACCGTGTCGCGACCAGGAACAAAACCATGTTGGTCAGGTGGGACCAGCGAGGGAAGAATCAAATTGATTCGTGTAGCCAGAATTTTTGAAAAGAGTTTTGAATCACAGTTGATAAGAGTTATTGGGCGAAAGTTGCCTGCAAAGTAGTGGGTCCTTATTCTTTTTTAGAAATGCGATAATATTTGATTTAGCCCAGGATTGAGGGGTGGAGCCCGTTTGCATAACATGCCGAAATAAAAGTAAAATAGGGTTGAGAAGTTGGGAAATAAATGTGGAATAAAACTCAATAGGTAGCCCATCTTCCCCAGCGGCTTTGGCTCTAGGAAGGTTATGTAAGGCTAGGCGGATCTCATCTTGGGAAATCTCGGCAAATAATAAGTTTTGTTGTAGTTGGGTAAGCCTAGAATTATTAGCTGCAGAAATATAGGCGTTTGAAAGTGGGGGATCATAGGGTTCATCATCAGCGTATAGGTTAGAATAGTAATCATAGAAAACAGTCTGGACCTCTTCAGGTAATTTAACAATAACACCCTGTGAATTGCGAATTTGATGAATATTGTTAGTATGACCGGATTCTTTTGTCAGATTAGCTAGGTACCGGCCAGACTTTTCCCCAGCTTCAATTTGGCGCGTTCTAATAGCTAGGATCCCAGCCTTGGCAGAGGAGTCATAAAGAGCAGATAATTGAGATCGATAATTAATAAGTTGTAGAAGTTGGTCGGGTGAGTGTGTAAGGGAATGAGCAATTTCTAAATTTTGTATGTGGGTAAGTAGGTTCTGTTGCTGACTGCACCGATCCGCAGAACGCTGTAAGCAAAATGAAGTGATCCAGCCCCTAGAGGAGGCCTTGAATGCATCCCAAACAACAGTGATAGAGGCTGAATGAGTATTTAATAGAAAATATTCGTCTATGAGGGGGATCATATATTGTATAAAAAGTGGATCAGTGAGCAGGGTGCGGTCAAGGTCCATCGCCGGGGTATAGGAATAGCATTATCATTAGGAAAATAAAACTGTGACAGAATCGGAGAGTGATCAGTAATCGCAATCCCGAGGTGTGTACATTGAGCCCGTGAAATAAGTGTGTAGGAAAGGTAGATACAGTCCAGCCGGGCGTAAGTTCCATGTCGGTGTGAATAAAATGTAAACCCGGGGAGTGCAGGATTGAGATGACGCCATAAATCAACTAAATTTTGAGAGGCGATCAGACCCTGAAGCGCCTTAAGTGCTTTCGGTTTTGTCTGAGTGCGAGAGCGGCCTGTTTTATCCAAATAAGGGTCTGAAATGATATTAAAATCCCCGGTCAATACTAAAAAGCCTGGGAGAGAACCAAGTTTCTGTTCAAGCTGTGAGAAAAATCGTGGGTCATCATGGTTAGGGGCATAGGCAGAAACGAATGTAATAGCCTCCGTTTGAAATTTACAGTGAATCGCTACCCAGCGTCCTTGAGTGTCCCTAAATGTTTGAATAGCGTGTAGGGCCGGGTGAATTAGTACTATGGCAACACCGCAACTATCTGAAGAAAAAGAGCTAGTCGCATATGTATGGCCCCAGTGTCGTATAGACGAGCTAGTTTCGGGTGAGAAATGTGTTTCTTGCAGTAAAACCACGTCTGGGTGATAATTATGAGAAAAAGTTTGTATCTTGTTACGCTTTAAACGAGTACCAAGGCCATTGACATTCCAACTTATCACTTTAAGTGGCGGCATAAGATGATACTGTTAATTTGGCAAGCAGAGATTTGAGTACCCAATACATCAAATTAATCTGGGATATACACAAAGAAAAATAACATAATGAAAAACACAGAAAATACCATGTCATTTTGACACCAGCACCAGCCAGTGGTGCATTACACCCCACACCAACCCCAGAAAGGTGAGGTCCCTGGCGGAGAAGGGCTGCTAGCCAGGAGACCCCGAATCCCAAACCCAAGAAAGAGACCCCGAAGGGAACTTCCAGCCGAAGCATGGAAGGGGGCAAGAAGGGGGGAGGGAGGGCCCAACCCACCCCCTCCTCTCCCCCGAGCCCGAGTGGACATTGTGGAAAAAGGGAAAGGAAAAAGAAAAGGAGAATATAACATCAGCCCTTATAAAGAAAGCGTGATTCAGGGCGCATTGAGGGTATTGTCCGCTGGATCTGGGGGTTGCAATGTGGTAGATGAGGCAATTTTGAGAAGTAAATCAGTAACTTCACGGGGTGTACGAATAGTAGTAGTACCCCCAGACCATTTAACCTTGAGGGCAATAGAGCGTTGGAACCACGCTTCTGCACCTAGTGCTTTAAATTTGGGGATCGCCGTCTTGAGGACCCAGCGACGTTTAGCTGCACGGGGTCCTTCATGCTGCAGGACAAAGAATGAATATGTGTCCGCAATGATGTTAGAGCGCTCGCGAGCCAAGGTGAGAACCCGATCGCGAATCTGGAAAGTCCGAAAATTGGCTATTATTGGGCGAGGGGTCTCACGCTTAGGGTCACGAGTGCGGGGAGATCGATGTGCCCGCTGAATATCCTCGGCCACTGCTGCAGCAAGTTCTTTATCAATGAGGGTATTCCTCAATAGGTCGATCAGAAACAATCGCAGATCCTGGGTTCCGCCTTCAGTGTTCTCTGGAATATTCATAATTTTTAGGTTATTGAGGCGTGAACGGGATTCCAAATACTCGAGATCAAGTTCAATTAGATCCAGGCGGTCAGTATTTGTCTGCACTTGTAAAGACGTGAGTTTGGTCGAATCCTGAAGTTGTTGTAGCTGTGAGTCATGCGTTGTTAATGTTTGATTAAGAGCAGCAATAGATGAATTAATTTGATCAGTCGTATCCTGCAAAGTCTGCATTCCCAATAGAAGTGGGGAGGTGGTAAGTTGAAGTTTGTCCTGAAGTTCAAGTGACAAATCATAACGAGCAGAGGCAATAGCTGCAAGAATGGTCTGAGTATCAGAATGCTCAGTAGAAGGATAGGGTAGATGATGAGCAGGGGGGGGCGCCGACTCCATAGACTCTGACAGATCTTCACGTCGAGCAGCTGAGGAGGAGCCTGGAAGTGTAGAGGCTGATCTAAGAGGAGGAGTTAACTGGGTGGGAGTGGCCGCAGTGGTTGCCATAGCTGCTGGTCCGGAAGGAGCGACCAGCGTTGATCCTGCTGCTGCTGCGGAGCTTCCGGGGGCAGAAAGTGCTTCCAGGGCTCGCCAAAAGGCGGGGGCCCCGGCACGCTGCAATGAATACTGCGTGTCTGGCATCAGACCATCCCTAGGTTTGGTGCCACGTTGGAATGGCCCCCAGAGCTCCGGGAGGCTCCCCCGACGAGCAAAGGCTCCAGGTGGGCGGCGTGCTGTGGCCGTCGAGACGGCTCCATCAACTCCTGTTGATATCATCTCTGGAGGTGCCTGTCCTGTGAGGTCCATTGAAGAAGCCGGGTCAGTATTTAGAGAAGTACTAACTGAAGCAGGAGGAGGGGGGTGCCCTCCACCCGGCATCGCTGTGGCCGCCGACATTAGTAAAGGGTCAGATCCTCCAGGCGGTTGTGCGGCTGGGGATGGAGGCACCGTAGATGAGGAGGACTCCATAGTGGCTTGAGAGAGTTTGTCAAAGGTGCGGTTGGAGGCTGATTTCTTTCGGCGTCCCATCCCCCGGGGGCCGCGTCGGAGATTGTAGGTATGTCGGCAATCCACAGTGACAGAAATACCTGCCCCAAAGTACCCAGAAAATATTGCAGATACGTAGAGGCTGCTAGACGAGCTGAAAGTAAACAGGTCCACTCGGGTCAGAGGAGAGAGAGGAGTGACCGGCGAGGCAGCTACTCGGCGGCCATCTTGCCCGTATTTTAACTTTTTTAAGCTTATAATAAAATTTGAAAAAAACAAAGGACCGCACTGCTTCAAAAGTGCCTGCAGGTAAAAAAATTGAGAAGGGAGATGAACGTCTGCCCACAGACAGGATTTTAGACTTCTGATAGTTGATTACTAAGCCAGAGGTAGAGGCAAATTCAATCAATCTTCCAAGGGCCGCCTTCAAGCCTGCTAGTGTCAGATCAATAATAACAAGATCGTCTGCATACGCTAGTACCTGTATCTGGGCATTGCCCATTCTAGGGGGAATGGAGTCGCGTGAAGCTAGAGCCACATCCAGGTCTGATATATATAAGTTAAACAGTAGCGGCGCCAGGACGCAGCCCTGCTTCAGACCCGAGCTGGTGGAGATTTTCTTTGAGAGCTGGTCTTCCTTACCCCAGCGAATTTGGACCCAGGTATCACTATAAAGTAAGCGTATTGCATTGACCAAAGATGAAGGAATACCAAGTTTCAAGAGCTTTATCCAAAGTAAATTACGGGGGACGCTATCGAAGGCTTTTTCGAAGTCTATGAACCCGAGATGTAGTTGGTATTTTTTATGAATAGTGTATTTTTCTATCAACATGTCTAGAGTTAGTAAGTTGTCTGAAGTAGAGAAACCCCTTCTAAATCCTGTTTGAAATCTAGGCAGTAACTTTAAAGAGTCACACCATTCTAAGAGTTCAATCAATAGTAACTTAGCAAAAATCTTTCCAGGGACATCAAGAAGGGCAAGCAACCGGTAGTTTGCAGGATTGTTTCTATTCCCCTTTTTAAACAATGGGTAGAGTAGGGAACCTCTCCAGGATTCTGGGATGAGGGAAAAGTGGTAGCTATAATTACAAACTGGGGTCAAGATCAGAGCCCATTGAGCTGGCCACGGCTTAAAGCACATGGCATGGAGTTTGTCGGGACCTGCCGCTCCGGAGGGATTTATTTCAGTGATCACCTTGGCCACTTGGTCACAATCAAAGGAGACTTCCCACTTGGCATCTACGGGGATCAGGTCCTCAACCCCTCCCTGATCGCGATTATAAAGGCTGGTGATAAACGATAACCATGTAGCTAAGGGTATATTAGCATTGGGGGGGATCGACTTGCAGGGGCGAGTAGCTTATTTAGGTCTTGCCAAAAAAGTTTTGCATCTTTAGATAGCAGAGCCCCCAGTAATGAATCAGTCGTTTGTGCTGCAAACAGACGTTTTTTTGTTCTCAGCAAAGATCGATAATCTTTGCGCAGATCTAGTAGGGCAAGTCTACCCCCGTGGTCCCCCGGTTTAACAGTAAGGGAAAGTCGCCATATTTGCTTGCGAAGTCGTTTACAGTCCCCATCAAACCATTGAGATGGTTGATTGGTGTCATTAGAAGGGGGGTAAATAGGATAGTATTCCCTCTCCAGGTGAGCGCGAGCATTAAGAATGCACATCTCATAGTTATTAATCACATCTGCAGAGTGATCTAGTGTAAACTCTACTAAGTCGCCAAGCAAAGAATCAAAGCTACACGCCACTGCGTCTGAAATGACCACTCTAACTCTATTTTTTATGATGACTTGAGAGGCCCTATCATACTCTTCTTGCACCCTGTTTGAAAATTTAAACGATAGAATAAGCATAGCATGGTCACTCGTATGGCACCAATGATAAGTCAACTCGGAGCATAGGGCAAAATGAGTAACAGGTACCAAAAAATAATCAATGGTGGATGACTGTGAACCCCGCTTAAAGGTTGCATCATTAGCAGTTTGACCAGGGAGTCTAGAGTTAACCACCATCAAGTTGTGTGATATAATTATATCTCTCAGTTTTTTAATGTGGGGTTCCCATAGGATGGGAGGGTCGTCTTTGTCAGTGGTAAAAGGGGGAATATGGGGGAACAAATTCTCCCACTCTGAAAAGAGTGCTGGATGGATAATGGCAGAATTGAAGTCCCCCGCACAGGAAACCATCCTCTGGGTGCATGGCTCGAATATCCTTTAGAAGTTTATCTAACAAACCAAGTAATCTGAATTCGCTGCCCGAGAAAAGTAGAGCTGGGCGAAGATACACATTTAATATCAACAAATATTTAAAAACAGAGCAGTCCCTCTCGGGCAGTCTAACTCGCACACATAGTAAGCCTGGTACATCAGACCAGATCTGCGTTGGCACCCAATCAGCTTTTAAGTTGATCAGGATAGCAACCCCGCCCTTATTGTGTCCCATAGTAGAGGGGGTAGCGAGAAAGGCATACAAATCCATCGACTACAATTTCTGTTAACGACCAAGTCTCTTGAAGGAGAATAAAAGTGCAGCTAGCTATCCATTCGCTCTTGGAATTCGGCGGCTCTGATGGAAGAAAGGCCCGAGCAGTTCCAGGAGCAGCCATAGTAGTTATTCGATGGAATGTCAAAGAGTGGCGTCAGATTTGAAGCTTCTTCCAGGAAGCTTTCGTCAGAGAGGAAGTGACCAGTGACGCGCTGCCCCTCTGCCAAAGTATGATGGGCAACAATGATAGGACCTGGTCTGATCTTTTTGGCAGTAAGAGGAACCAAAGAGGGATTATTCTCGCACAGTTTTCTTTTTGGGGTGGGAGGATGCTGTGGAAGCCTTTCTGAGGCAATCGAATTATGTAATTGAGGGTTTGTCGAAGCACCTGCCATCAGAAATTGAGGGTAGCTAGCATGAAAGATGTCAAAGCCCTTACTAAAGAAGTCACGCTCCTTCCAAATCATATCCCCCACAAGAGAGCTCACAAATGTTATGCGAGACATTACTGAGCCATCTCCTTGCTCAATAAACCGAAATCTTTTTACATCGCTTTTAGAGATGCACCTTAGCGCAGATGTAAAGCGCACAGTTCAAGTAGTCTGCAGATGTTAAAGGAGTGTTGCTCAAAGCCATCCTCCTTCCAAAAAATTGGAAGAAAGCAGAAGGTAGTCAGGCTGTTCTGATGAGGAGGATCAGAAGCTGTAGGTTGGCACTCATCAGAGGTAAGAAGGTCGCCCTGCACGGATAATGGGGCAGAATGAGGAACAAACAAAGGAGCTGAGGGATTCAAAATCGGATGAACAGTCGGCGGCTGAGCCAGATTCAGAGAAGGCATAGGTGGTTGAGAAAATGAAGGTAGAGAAACATTGACCAAGTCTCTGGGCTCATTCTGCTTTTGAAGAGATGCGGCAGCATTGTTTTTAGGTAAAATAGAGTTGACCCTAAGCTCCATTTTAGCTAGGAGCTGATGGACCTTTTGGGGTTTCCTTTAAGGTTTGAATTATGGAGCCATGGTCGGTTTTTTGGCTAGCAGCGATGGAATCTACCTTTTTTTCTATGTTAGCAGAGACTTTTTCCGCAGTAGTGAACCCAGCGCGAATTTGTGCAAGTTTTTGATATTCAGCACCTGGTAGTCCTCCATCTTTTATTCATATTATCAATGGTTAACTTCTGCTCCTCCACTACCGATGTAATGGAGGAGAGAATCTTGGCCATCCTCTCAATGACTTCCAGCTTTAAGGGATTCCCGATCCCAGCGGGGGTGAGCCCACGGGCAGAGAATCGTTAGTGGCAACTGATGGAGGAGAGGAAGTAGCTAGTGGAGGTGAGGAGTGAGGTAATTCCTGAGGCTGGTTGGCAAGTACCTCTAATCCTTCAGTTATTGATTGGTCGAGGATTTCGTCAAGAGAAGCAACTGAAAGGTCAACCATCGAGGGGAGTGAAGAGTGGCCTGGCGGATAGATCTGCTTTTCTCCCTGTGTGAGGTCTATTTGATGGTCTCCATTTTCACTTGGATGGGTGGCCAGTTCCAGGTTGAATATAGGAAAACATGCAGCATTAGAGCCAGTAGATAAAGGCGCTGACGAGTTGGCGGCAGTTTGCACTTGGGCAGCATGAGAAGCACCTGAAGATGTACCAGAGGCTTTCGCTGCATTGTTAGAAGTAGATGCGACCACAAATGCAGAAATTAAAGGCTGCGAAGTCAGAGGGGTACTCGCCATAGGAGGCGTGGTTTTCGCTCTTTGCCTGGTAAGAGGCATTCGGACAGTGAAGTGTTAGCCACCGGGGGCCCAGGAAAGGCCTGGAAAACCGTTGAAAGATATGTAGCTCCTAAGGAGTTATGTGCTTGCAAAATCGCTGGCTAGCGATTGCAGAACAGTTCGGGCTTCAGATATTTCCAATAGAGAAAGCCTTAATTGCCTTAGATCGACTTATGCGGGGAACAACCCAAGATTAATCACAAAAGAATTTCAGTCACGCTTGCCGCCAAGTTGGCGGGGGTGGCAACAAATTCAGAGTTCAACAGCTCAAAAAAGATCAGCAAAAGTTCAACCACGCTTGCCGCCTGTTGGCGGGGGTGGCAACAAATTAAAGGATCAGCAGGCAGGAGAACGTAAATGCACTTGCACCCCGAATAATTGCAGAAAAGTACCTTATATTGTGGAGCTGGGGCGTATAGATGCGACCTTGCAGACGCCAAAGACGCGCCACTCTTCCTCCACTCTCGCTACGCTCACCCGCTTTCCCGGTTGGCTTTTAACTGGGGAGCAGCTTGCTGATTGGTTGAAGCGACGTGAGGGGACGTGGCCAGCACAGCCTGCCGCGAGATGGTGCTTTGAGAACGCGGCAGTATGCAGTCACTCGGCGCCTCCTTCCACAGCAGCACACAGCAAATTCTTTCAGGTAGGATGAAGATTGCCAATTAGAGTTTGATTAGACGCCAAAGACGCGCCACTCTCCGCTAAATTGTATTTAAACAGAATAAACACATGTCACAAACAGAACTCACAAATGTAAAGTCCTTGCCTACCCTGTATCCTACAAAACCGTGCAATGCACACTACATTCTGCTAAAAATCTCCTGTAGAAATTGGTTTAGATTCACATTTTCATCTAACACACTGCCAGCCATTTCTAGACTCTCAACATCCTGTTCAATAATGGCCGTATTCTATGTTGCATGGTCTGTTTTCTACATTAAATGTCAGGCTACAGCAGAACAATGATCTACTAAGAAGAAATATAGAAACAGATTTGCTCAAGGAAAAAATGCCTGTGGTAAGAAATGACCTTTTCTCCTGCATCCTGTTTTTTACATTAAGGTAACAGGCAGGAGGGAATTTTTGGAAGCATTCTGTAGCAGAATATGCTTTGTGTACGAAGAATGCCTGTGTTAATTTAACATTTGCAGAAGCCAGACTTAATCTCCTATAATGCCATATCTGGGAAGTACTGTCTGCTTAACCATATGAGCATGGGACATTTCTCATTGTTTTCTGAAACTTGTGATGGATAGCTTGCCTAGTTACCAAACCTCAGGAAGTAAGGACTGTACTTGGTAGTCATTTGTTTTTTTAGTTGTCACGCTAAATAGACAGCATCCAAATTCGGGTTGCAGGTCTGCACACCTTGCGACCTGTATTTGGATATTATCAATCACCTTAATCTGTGCTCTGTAAATATAACATATATTCAAGCGGGGTGAGCACTGCGGTGAGTGCTTGAGGAGTGCTGCATCTTAAGCAGCTCAGCAGCGCCAAGTGTGCAGCGCATTCTTTTTCATCTAGCGCTTCGTTTCCAGAAAGGCTGCTGTTCAGAGGCGCTGCCTCTATCCATCGTCAGGCAATTGCTAATACTTCCATCTAGCTGCGAGTGCCAGCCTCTGAACTTCATTGACCATCAAGCCATTCACCTACTGTGAGAAGCGGCACCTTCCCTCTGGCCAATGCTCCCACCCCCCGCCCTCTTTCCACACTAAAGGCTCACCTGCTGGAGCGGGTGAGCGTAGCGGGGTGAGCACTGCGGTGAGTGCTCGAGGAGTGCTGCATCTTAAGCACCTTTAGCAGCGTGGCAGTGGTGAGTGGTTTAATTTCATTTTCACTATCAATCTTGATTTAAATGCCCGTCACACGGAAAAAGAAACATTTGCCGGCTGCAACCCTCAATAGCACTCTCCTCAGACAACAATGGAAAACTATGTAAGTTCCTCGGCTCCCCGCCAAAATCAGCAAATAAGTCTCATGAGATCACTGCCCAGATCCATCTATCCTCTCCTTTCCCTATGGATGGCAATCAATTGCATCTTTCTTTTACAGGCATCTCTGATTCCAGACCTACCAACTCATCTGATTGTAATTCCTCTGTTCAATTGGTTCATTCTACGGCCCCCGCAATAGACTGCTCAGCCTCCAATCGCTCTATTTTACCCTTATTTGTTGAGTTAAGTGTAAATGATGACGATGTAATGCTCAATCAAGAACACAGTCAAACCAAGGATAAGACTGATGCTATTACAATCCAAAATCAACAACAAATTCTCGTCATTGAGAAAATGGCCCACGCTCTGGACGTAATGACTAATTTGATAGAGGCGCAGAAATTATCTATTGACAAACTCAATCAAAAATTTTATGAGAACCAACATAAATTAATCAAAAAATTGATGACAACCACACTCAAACCAATAAAAATTTGGCTCTCATCCATACAAAAATCAGCGAAACGGACAAACATGTACAGTTAATTGATACCAAAACAGATACAATAATCAAAACTCAAAACAAGACAAATCATTAATAACACAATCGATGAAGGACTCTCAACGTGTTCTTTCCACAATTAATACAGTTGACAATAGGATTCAAGAGCTACTAAAAACTTTTGGTCAAAATTTCAATGGAACACCAGTTGCACGGGGATCTCTCAATCATGAGGCTGAAATTTTATTCCGCACTCCAAACCAGCGGCAGCTGATATTTGTCCTACCCCTACTGTTACAGAAAATAAGGAAAATGAAAAACCATCAACATCAAAAAATCAGCTTCCCCCGCAAATACCTGCCATCCTGGATCAAACGCCATTTACTTTCTTCCTATTTTTTGGGCAGAGGATCATTTTAATCAAAGATCTTTCAACATCACTGTCTTCTTAGAACTCTGTGAATTGCACCCTGCCCTTCGCGGAATAAAACAAAAAGACCTTACAAGTCTTTCATTTATCCCTATCCGAGGAGATAAGGACATTACAAAGATCATTTAAAAAAAAAATTTAATAAAGGAAATAATTTGGAACCAACAAGAGTTCTTTTTAAGCAAAGGAATAGAAATACTGCAAATATCAGCAACACGAAAATTAAAACCCACCCGAATTCTGCGGCCCAAGCCATGGGTAACTCTATATCCTCCCATACTTCTACTCCTTCAAAATCGACCAGAAGAAAGTTCCAAGAATTCGTACACGATTTTGTGGAAGAAACCCCTGCCAAGAAACGCCGCACTCAGACGAGAGTTACACGAGCACTCTCACCGATCAATCTATCATGCGACGGAAACTGGCTATTTTCAGATTCTAGCATCATGCCGGTCTGATAGCACAACGAGTTGAGCGCTCGTTCTGACATCTGTGTACAGCCTGCTGACGCAGGTTCGAATCCCGGCAGGGCCGACTCAGCCCTTCATCCTTCCGAGGTCGATAAATTGAGTACCACGCTGTGGGGTAATAATGTCATCTGTTATCAGTGCTCTGAGACCTATGGGGTGTAGCGCTATATAAGGAATCAGTTATTATTATTATTATTATTATTAGAGATCTTCCACAAGCCGAATCCTATCTTTAATCCATCGGTCTCCCCCTTTAAGCGGGGAATCAGCTGAACTGTGCTGGAATATCAAGGCTTTCAATTCCAGACACCTGGACCATCTTATCAACATGTGACTTCAGCCTGGCACAAGAGACATGGACTTCATCTATTGTCGATTTTGAAGGTTTTAGCACTATCCATCAATTTGCAAGTATTTCCACCATGGGCCACAACTCGGGTGGCTTAGCCACCCTTAATAATATAAAGAATAACTGGCTAATCACAAAGATTTATGCTGATCTTCCAGGTTTACTCTGTGTCCGTGTATGTATTTCAGCTACCCCCTCCTACATTTATGGCTAATTAATTCTTATTTTAAACCATCGTATTTAGAAGCTAAGAATGCCGATGGTTTTTTAAACTCAGTAGACCAACTCATTGACAAAATAACCACTGACCATCCAACTGATATTCTAATATGGGGAGACGATTTCAATCTAAACTTAATTCATCCCTTATTTTTTCCAGACTGGACTTGGCCAACCCTAACGTCCCGGGTTTTCAATTTCCAATTTCTTACAATTTACCACGTATTACAAAACATAATAGGAAAACCAGCATGATTGTATCCGATCACAATCTTGCAATTGTGAATGGTCGAGTACCAGGGTGTTCCCCAAATGATCAAACTTTCAGACGAGGGCAAGTTTCTTCTAAAATAGATTATTTTATTGTAAGTTGGAAATTTTCGAATGGAACCCTGCCCTAGAACTACAATGGCTTGGTGGCAGCGACCACGCAATGCTATCATTAACTTTTAATGCTCCTGCAGTAATATTTCCCTCCCCTCCCCATCTTCATTCACTTTGCAAGTGTCTATCCAGAACAAAATGCGTGTAAACCTGAGTGAACTCCAGTTTGACACATATAGTAAATTGCTAAATAATTTAACCACACTTCCATTGCACTTATTGGGTACTCTGTTCGAGGCTCTAATCCACGCTCAGGAGACTATTAGTAGCAGATTCTCCCAAATAAGTCCACCTGTCCCCGTTTACGAAGTAAATTATCCTAAATGGTTCGACAAGGAGTGTATGGATATGAGACGTTTGATTTGGCACAAGTCAATTGTTGCCAAGCATTCACCTTTATATTCCTCTAATAGTCTCGCTTGCTTGAAAGATAAATACCAAATCATGATTAAAAGAAAAGAAAGGCACACAAAAGAGACCTTGGCAATCGACTGCTGGTAGCAGCTGATTCATCTGACTCCAGATCATTTTGGAGGTTAATAAACTCCCTAATAAGGGGCGAATTATCTAATAGCCCGTCCACTCATCTTCCGGCAGCTGTTTGGGCACAGCATATAATGGCACTGTATTCATCAACCAGAAATGCGCACGCATTTTGTATTGACCCGCCCAAAGAGTTTTTGCAGGTGCCCTCAGTTGAGGAAATTGAAAACATCATTTCCTCGATTAAATCTACCAGATCAGCCGGGCCAGATAACATTCCGGCTATCTGCTATAAATATCTTCCCTCTCTCTGGGCATCTTTATTGCAGCCTGTGATAGCTCATTC
This sequence comes from Cavia porcellus, assembly GCF_034190915.1. Taxonomy (NCBI): domain Eukaryota; kingdom Metazoa; phylum Chordata; class Mammalia; order Rodentia; family Caviidae; genus Cavia; species Cavia porcellus. Next base: position 57,750 of record NW_026947957.1, read on the forward strand.
ATTTACCACCAGTACTATCCCTGATACATGGAGAGGGTCCATCCTCTCCCCCTTACATAAAAAGGGCAACAAATAAGACCAGCCAATTACAGGCTCCTTGCCTTACTAGACACATCAGGCAAAATATATGCTAAAATTCTCCTTAATAGAGATAACATCATGGTGCTCAGACAATAACATTATCTCGCTTTCACAGGCAGGTTTTCGTCCAGGTCATTCAACGCACAATCATCTTCTGACTCTCGATCTGCTGATCAAAAAATATAATAAACATAAAAAATATCCCTTAATCCTGATTTCAGTAGACCTGGGAAAGGCCTTTGATAAGATCCCCAGAAATCTTTTGTGGGCCAAACTACATAAATTAGGAGTTGACCCCAAGCTTATTAGAGCAATCTCATTATTATATACTGATACTTGGATCAGAATGAGATGGGGTCCCAGAGGCGAGCTCTCAGAGAAGATTGTTACTAAAGATGGCCTAAAACAAGGCTGCGTCCTTGGCCCATTCTTTTTAATTTGTTTATTTCTGATTTACCCTCAGCATTAATCTCTCCAGATCTTATCCCTCCTAAAATGGGTGGTGTCTCCATTCCTCTTCTCACTTTCGCCGACGATACCATGTTAATCGATCTGTCCTTAAAAGGTATAAAAAAAATCAATGGTGTTGTTCTCTGATTACTGTAGCAATAACGGTCTCTCCATTAACTACAAAAAAACAAAATTATGGCCATTGGCAAAGTTAAAAAAACCCCTACGCTTAAATCGACATCCTATGAATTAGAATTTGTAGACTCATTCACCTATTTAGGCTTATCATTTAATAGCAGAGGAACTTGGTTTACACATTTGCAAAACACCACCAGTAAGGGGAAAAAGCATCACATTTGGTATCCACAAATTCAAATCAGCAGTGAAACTTATGTCACTCGATCCATTAATATCACTGTATTCCTCGAAGTGGACCAATAGCCTGCTTTTCGGCTGCAAATCTGGGCACGGGCCGCAGTCAGAAGATTTAAAGTCTGGGAAGGCCATTACTGGAAGACTTTGTTAAATTTCCCCAATCTACTCCAATGGAACTGATTAATCTGGAGCTCAACATGACTCCTATGATAGCTAGTGCCGAGCTACGTTCAATTAAGTTCTTCCTGAAAATTCAGTCTCCCAACAACTCTTCACTAGCTCACATATGTCTGACTGAAGCATTAAATGGTCCATTCACTTATAATTATGTGGTTTATAATAAAGTGCTACTAAGTAGATCCAGTGCTACAACAGAGGATGCGCTCCTTCAAGACCCCCCCGACATCACCGTCATTAAATCTAAAATAGAATTGTTTAATTTTTCTTTAAATTTTAATCATTTTATGAATTTACCCTCGTGTAAAAAATACACGGAAATTAAAACCCACCAGAAGAAAGAGCCCTATCTCAACTGCAACGATTCGTTTATAGTTGTACGAATATTCATGAAATTGAGATTGGGCATTCTACCGTCAAAGGCTTACATCAACAGTAGAACGCCCCAAAAAAAACATGACATCAATTGCGACACATGCATCGAGTCTATTGACGATATAGACCATATACTGCTTCATTGTTCTAGAGTAGATGTTCTACGTGAAAGATGGTTAAATTCTTTCTTTGATGAAGATGGTAACGTAAATATGGTACTACTATTAAATACATCTACTTTTGAAGAAATTGTAAAAATCTATATTTTTTTAAAACTTGCATTTGCTTTAAAGAAATGGAATTTTTACTAAATATTTTAACCCCTTTTTTTGCTTCTGTAAAGTTTGTTATTTGCGAAATTAAATAAAGTTCTTCTTAAAAAAAAACCATATATTCAAAATTAAAGGGAACATATAAACTGGACAAATTTATTAGTCTACTATCACACTAAACATTTCTACGTTACAAACCATTGCACCGCTTAAAACAATATTTGCACAATTTCCCGATTTTAAGCATCCTTTAATCTGACGCGAACTTCACACAGTTTCTCCCTTATCACTTTCATTATTCTATACCGCTTTCCAGACCCTAGTCACCCTACATAGAATATACCTCAAATTTGAAATAAAAAAAGTGCATACAAATGGGTCTAATATTTTTCATCTTCAACTTCAGGGGTCCCTACTCTTGGCACAGGGGTCCCCTGCCTGCTAGCCTCCACTGGAACCTGGTTTGGCAGCACCCACCGCCTCAGCTGAGGACAGCCATGCGGACTCCAGACTGAATAGAGGGGTCCCAGAGTTACATGAGGCCTTCCTCTCCCTTGGGCCCTGCCATATGTAGGCCCATAGTCTGCCCCCACACTAGCCCCTCCTGTGCTGTCTTCTGGTCTGGTTCTACACCCCCGAGGCCTCAGTGTTCCTTCCTACTCCTTGATTTACGCATACCTGTTACAGCCCCTAGGGTTCGCTCTCTCTCTCCTCAGGTTAGGGATCCTAGCCAGCAGTGTTCTATTGCTAGGGGTACCAGAATGATGAGTACTGTCTCTTGTTCACTCAGTTTCTCAAGCCTCTGCATAACTGTAATTGCCTAAGTCTTCTCATCTCTCCTTGGCTTCTAATAAAATCCCATCTGTTTTATGTAATTGCTGGTCTGGTCTCCGTCGCCTGCTCTTTCATTTTGGCTGCAACAAGATATGTATAATGTCATACCATAAGGGCTCTGGTTGGGTAGTATAGAAGGCCCTAACACCTGTACATGTATTATCTGACCTAACTGGACTGTGACTGCTACTGCAACAGGTGCAAGAATACCGTACATGTAACTCCGGGCTGAAAAAGAAACAAATGAGCAGCTTGGAAAGTTTAGGACAAAAATGTTGAGTGGTGCTATTTTGATCTAAGACAGAATCATGTGTAGGACCTTATAGGAAGTGGGAAATTACATCTGACCACAGAATAAGTATAATTGTCATACCATATCTATTGTTAAACGTCTGTGATTGGGTAAAACCCAATCACATGACGTTTGACAATTCTCAATATCACATGATCTTGTGATATTGCGAAACATTCTATGTCAGCACGTTTCCGTGCTGATCTAGAATGTTGTGCATAACTGCCCCGCAGTTCCCTTATGTATTTTGTCTTGTAGCACCTGTTTTGAGGCCAATATAGCACAAACCTGTACATTTCCCACTCATCACCAGTCATTTGAAATGTCATTTTGTGTCCTCCCCTCCGCCTACATGTTTAGTGCACCCACGCATTTTGCGTACCAATTTATTCATAAGGAGTAGGGAAATACGAAATACGTATGCGGCACAAAACTCCTTTGTGAATCAGCCCCATAATGTGTAACGTGATTTAACTTGCACTAAGTTTGCATGTAATGGCATGCATGCTTTTAGACCTCTGATGATGTAAACATTTACTCTTCACCCCCTTTCCTAGTTGGTGGGGTTGTGGGATCTAAAGTTGTCTTTTTTTTTTAATTTAAGAGAGGGGTGACCAGGCCTCTTTGATGGAGGCTGGGACCGAGAGGGCAGCAAAGGAGGAATTGATAAAGGTGGTGATGAAGGGGAGGAGGTGTTCAGAGCAATCCTTGATAATGGGTGTGGGACAAATGCAGTGGACGGTTTCAAGCCCGGATGAAGGTCACACTTCAGCCATGGAGAGAGGGGTGGAGGGTGAGCTACCAATGAAGCTTCAGAGGGGAACATTCCAGAAATCAAAGACTACGTATTCAGCTGTATCAACCAAAGCATGTCGTCATGATCCCTCCGCTGTGGTGCCTCCAACATCACCAGGACCATGTTGGTGGCATAACAGGACTTCCACAGCAGTATAGTGACAGTGGTCAACAAGCAGTCTCTTAGAAAAGACACACTGTACAGATGATATCCCCTAATAGTAGCCAAGAAGCAGTCTGCTATGTCCCACAGCAGTCCCTTCACAGCAGGCGCCCTAGAAGCCAGAGGTTGCAACAGTATACATTGAGGATCTGTGCCAAAATGCACATGCATTGATATTTGTGAATTACCGCTATACACACAATCATAATATACTAATTGTGAAAATGGAGAGCAGCGGCTCTGTGTGCAAACTGCCACTAGAGCACCAACCACTAGGCTGTCAAGAACACAAGTTGAGAGTATGCCGCTTTTACTGTAAGTAAGAAATTAGCAAGTCCTTCATCTTATTTTCAATCAGGCGTATTAACAGTGTTTAGCCTCTAGTGGATTCGTGAATTTTGCACATTTTCTGATGAAAATCTTCTATATACTGCAATCAGAAATGGTCGGCTCACTCAAACGCTGACAAAAATACACACCTTGTATTTTGGAGCATGAGGTATTCTCGAATATTTTCTCCAGCTACTCTAGGGTTGCTTTTAGTACCCCATAGTCTTGGTCCCCCTGCTTACCGTTAATATAGTCTCCAAATTAAAAGTCACAAGGCCTTTCCCTACATTCTGAGCTTGAGGTGCATAGAACTATTCATCTCCAGTCACTCTGGTGGTCGGCTTTAGTATCCTTTATCTTCCGAACATCCTCTTAGCGCTAAAATAATGCACCTCTAAGAGTATCTTTACTTCTCATCATGAATATAGTGGTGTAAGGAACATCTAGCGGCTTTGGTGATACCATGGGCACGGGGCGTCATTGCTCTTCATACCTGAGCCCAGTTAATCTGCTCCCATTTATTAATAGCAGCAGGGAAAGTTATGTTGCCAAGGGAATCCTACAGGAAGGTCCTCGATTAAACCTCGGCCTCTTCTAGACCATAAGCATGGTCCCAATTAATAAAATCCTGTTCAGGCAGTATTGCATCTATAATATGGCATCTAGGAAATAAGGCTATTGGTCAGGTGGCCAGGCTAGCCAGGAGAGTGATTCTGTGATTCTACCCTTGCATCTGAAATGTGGTGGTGATCATTAGACAAAAAGCACTCATAAGGCCCGATTCTCCCCATGACGCGCTTTGCCCTGCTGGCTCAGTCTCTCTCTACACAAGACTGTGTTCTTACACTAGTCTGGAGTCCGTTCCATCTCCTAGGCTTGGCTACATTTGTAGATCTGGCCTGGGTTGTGTTCTTGGATCTTGCTTACCCAGCCCCCTCCGGGATGGGTCTTTGCTGTATTATCACCCATCTCTGGGTTGCTTCCTGGGATCTTCTCCAACTGAATTGGATCCTTTCTGAATTACCACCTTGGCCTGGGTTGCCTCCTTAAATCAACCTCCCTTCAAATGGATTTTTGCTGTAGTATTTCTCCGGTCTAGGTCATCTCCTGGAATCGCCTACTTCTGTGCTGGGTCTTTGCAGTATTGTCACCCCTATCTGAGTCGCCTTCTGGGATCACCTTCTCCTAGGTTATTTCCCCCCCTGAGCTTCAACTATGCCATACTGTCACTCCGACCTTGGATCACTCCTCCAGTATTGTCAACCCAAGTTAATGAAGCTGCTGCTGTAGGGAAGGTCAATCAATCTTGACTGACCACTTGTGAGTGAACTAAAAAAGGCGCAACAGGGCTAACCGACTTTAACTCTTTGAGCACGGATAGACACCTCCTTGGGGCCTTTGGCTCGATATCTGCTAAGGATGAATACAACAACTTCCCTTGGTCACAGATCTCTAGTCTCCACTCTCTTTTTGACACAGCAGGTTCAGATGCTAGGCCACACTACTTCAGGAGGGAGGGTAGTCTTCATTGTCTTTCCCTTTTTAGAGCCTTGGTGCCATCCTGTAGAAGGATGAAAGAACACTGCAGGCTTCTTAGCTGGCTCAGCTTCAGCAATGTATATTCACCAACAGCATTTGTGACAAGGGCTGTTCGGAGCCGGACCAAAAGAACCCCGAAAAGGATACCTGGGGAAAAGACGAGAGAGAGACGGATGAAGAACGGGGAGAAGAGGACTGGCTCCTAACCGACACCTATACAGTAGCGGAACCGAGTCATCTCGGCTCAGCCCTAATGGCTGAAAAACGAAGCGATAAACATCAGTGGTGGGAACCACAGCCACAAGTAAATGACACTTACCATTGTTCCTAGGAGGAATTCTCCGACCCGTCCTGGAACTCGTCACCTCTGAAAATGTCCTGAAAAAGAAACCCCGAAGCTCCAAGAACCCTAGCAGCCCACCCACCTCCCGTACCGCACAGACACGAAGCAAACTTCCGGGAGAACCCCATTCACGACACCAAGGCCAATCAGAGGTGGGGAAATCCCAGTGACGTCATTCCCCCTTTTCCAATCATAGGGCCGCCCTATAGACCACACAGGAGGGAGAGGGGACCAATCAAGGGAGAGAAATCCCGACATAGAGAGGGGAGCCCGGAACGAAGGGAGACATGAACAGGGAGAGGAAGGGACTAGGTCGTACAGAGAGAGAAAGGCTTTCCAACCTAGAGGAAGGTGAAAGAAAGGAAAGCAGGAGGAAGACGGCCGAGGAGCCGACTAAGAAAGAAGGGAACCTAGCGGGAAAGAAAAGAAAAGGCTCCACCATCCCGTGCTACATTGTTAATTTTTTTTGCCGCGGCGGAGTTCTGATGTGAGAACTTATCCAGGGTCTCAGCCGGACCAGGAGACCCACCGCCCGTGATAGGAGGCCACGGTAGAAATCCCCATTCTCGCTTCCAAAGAAGAAAAGCGTCCGAGACACAGAAGCGGGAAGCACGACGGGTGAATAATTTTTGTTCAACCAAGAGCTCTTCCACCGTGGACCTGAGAAGGAATTTTTTTTGGTTTGCCGCAACAGGGGTGTTACCAAGAGTCAGAGAAGGAACATTATTTTTTTGAGCATTGGTCGTTTTCATCAATTTTTTTTGTGAAGGAACAGACTTTTTCTTTTTGTGTTTTTTTGTTTCAATAAAACACTAAAAAAACACACTAACAGCGTTCGACTCATCATTTGTGTCTCTGCTGAGTCACAGCATTCTTTTTAGTTTTTTCTTCACAGGGGCAGTTCTGAAGCAAAGCCACCATCAAGTGGGAATGCCGCTTAATAACCACCATGGGCGATATTATTGCATACCTCACACTGGGTATCAATTATTCTTTGAGTTGGATCTTAATTCTGGCTACCAGTAGCTTTGAGTGGACTTTTCCTCCATTGAGCTAGAATCCTCATTTCCAATTCTCTAAAAAATTAGATTGTTATCCTTGTCCGTGACAGCCATTAAGGAGATGTTGCGCACCAAATCGCACAGCTGGAACAAGGTGTTATTCCCCCAATAGACAAAAGGTGGAAAGTCTGGTTAACTATTGCTTCCGGGGGAGACTCCCTGACCTGAATCCATTTGCTTGGTGCCCCATGGAGATTCCAGGTGTAAGACTATTTATATCGATTTCTGTACAGTCCCATCCCCCCTCCCCTGGGCTCCGGCCTTTGGCACACTGAGCAGGCCGCACTCTGCCTGGCTCGCTGCTTCTGCCCTCAGATTAAGCCACTGCCTCCGGGCCGGCCGACCAATCCACCCTGATCTGGGTGGCTAATCCCAGGGCCAGCAGTGAGCCGACCTGCCCCGCCCCGTCATACTGCATGTAAACACGGCCTGTAGGCTCAGCCAGGGCGGGGAGTAAGGCACGCGAGTGCCCATGGAGGCATTGGCAGCCCTGAGCCTGAGGGGGCAAGTGACAGGCCTGAGAGGGCCGAAACCATCTGCCTCTCCTCATACAGTGGGATTTTCCTGTCACACTCAGTATCCCAGCTCACCCCGCCCCTTCCCCAATTCCCCCTGCCAATGTTGACAGCACGGTTTTCCTCGCCAGTTTTCTCTCACCTTGCACCATTAGATCTTCAACTTGGAAAAATTATCCCTCATCCCCACCACAAACCCCTTACTGGCCTGTTGGGGGTACTCCCAGCCTTCTGTCACACCAACCTGTCAAGGGTACCCTAAGGCTTCTGTCACATCCACCTGTTCCTGATAAGATATCCCAAAATCTCAGATTAAAAATCCCTGTTGGTAGGACCCAAAACCGCTTGTAACACCCACCAGGCAGATGTATTTCCCCCTGCCCCCACCCATAATGAATCCTTCATCACAACACCTTGTTGGTTACACACCCACAAGCCTGCTATCAGACTGTTGTCAGTAATAAGATACCCCGAGGTCAGTGTCCATGCCTCTTGTCACAGACACTGACCATTCAGTGGGGCCCCAAGCTCTCCTGTCACAGACACTGACCATTCAGTGGGACCCCAAGCTCTCCTGTCACAGACACTGACCATTCAGTGGGACCCCAAGCTTCCTGTTGCAGACACTGACCAGTCAGCGGGACCCCAAGCTTCCTGTTGCAGACACTGGCCATTAAATGGGACCCCGAGCCTCCTGTCTCAGACACTGACCATTCAGTGGGACCCCAAGCCTCCTGTCGCAGACACTGACCATTCAGTGGAACCCTAAGCCTCCTGTCGCAGACACTGACCCCAAGTCTTTTCTCACAGACACCGACCTGTCAGGGCCTGCGGTATCCCAAGCCTTCTGTCAGACAGTTCTGTAGGTGATACCCCAAATCTTTCTTCAAGCTGACCTGTCCATGCATCCAACAGACCTGTCCGATCTGTCCAGAGACAGTCTGGGCTGTCTTGAAGCCAGCCAATCAGTGCTTCCCGACAGACCAGAATCAGAGAGGAAGCTAAGTCTCAGCACGGTTGACAGACAAGGTGCTTCTTGCAACCTCGATCGGTCCCGCCATCCCGCATGCTCACCAAGGTGCCGCATCCCGCATGCTCACCAAGGTAGCGCATAAAACCCCAAATGGGGTCCTTGCGCTATACAAATGCAATGTAACATTGAATCAGGATTTCTTCTTTGGTGTGACCGGGAGTGGATACTCCATTGCTGTTGTCCTTTTCATAAAGCTTTAAAAATGGGGTTCTGTTCTTTAGCATTCAGAATAGCAGAAAATGATTCCATGAAAAGATTGAAGGCCCAGAATTTTAGGCCCCAGTTAAATTAAAAGTGGTCACAGACTCTGCTGCACTGAACGGTGAGAGGGAGGAAAATTTGGCCAGACTGTGATTGGATGAAAAGAGAGTCAATAGGACTCAGGGTCGAGACACTCTCACCCAGTGAACGGGGCAAGAGAAAACATGTGGTGTACACAGGGTTATTGATTTTTCTGTACTTTAGTCAAGGATAATGAAGACGTGGCAGGCTGGCTGAACAGCAGCACGCACGCACATCACGAGGATAGGCAAACATGGAGGTTGCATGCGGTAATTAGAGCACAGGTGAATAGCTCATCGCTGAAAGTAAAATGTATTTTGGAAAGATTATCAAAATTGAATTAAATGACAATTGGTATCAGAACGTGTTACAGCAAGATCATGGGCATAGAAAACTCAAATGGTAGATGAATATCAGACGAAAATGAATAAAGTGTTAAAGTCTGGTATTTTAGAAGTAGAATGATAATAATAAAAATGATATATATTGAAGAATTATATGGCTGCTTTAGATTAACAAACAGACATTCTTTGTAGGAAATGTATTAAAAGAAATCTGTAGCATTTAGCATTTATAATGTAACGAAATAATTTAAATGTATAGAATTGCTCATTTCTTTTTTAGTGACAAATGATTCACAGAAATGTATTGTGCCATGATAAACGTATAGAATTTCTGTCAACATATTTTGATAAATGTTTTGAGATTACACAGGGCTGATAAAACGGCACCTGCGTCATAAGTGGTCTCATCCCATGGGGTGGAAGGACAACCAATCGTTCATATGCCAGGGCCTCCTCCCCGAGGAAAGGCCAATCGTTCGTATGCCAAAAATTAACTCCCCAGGGGGGTTGAATCACCGGTTTGCCAAATTAGTGGTGTCAGCTGTAAACCAATCAGGGACGAGAATGTCCCTCAGGAAATGTAATTATTCATGATTATGTCAACTAAAATGTGTATAAAAAAGGGAGATTGTAACCTGTAATTCAGAGTCTCCTGGGCACCCATACTTATGGTGGCTTGTGATGCTCTCCAGCGCTGAAAAAGTAAACATTGCTCTATTCTACAACCTGCGTCTATTCTTTTTATTCTAGGATTCTAGAATAAGATAACATAACATAACATTTACTTATTATTATTTGGGAACAGCATGGCTCGCACATGTGGTTATGTAGTATGGGGCAGGGCAGGGAGGGAAGCTCAGATTTGCTGGTGGGGAAGAGGGGTGCACGGAGCGAGGGGTCAGGCTATGAGAATGCAGACCAGAATCAGAGAGGAAGCTAAGTCTCAGCACAGTTGGCAGACAAGGTGCTTCTTGCAACCTCGATCGGTCCTGGCATCCCCGATCGGTCCTGGCATCCCTCATACTCACTAAGGTGCTGCATTTATTTATTATTGTTTGGGAGCATCATGGCTCGCACACGTGGTTATGTAGTATGGGGGCAAGGCAGGGAGGGAAGCTCGGATTGGCTGGTGGGGAAAGGGGTGGGAGGTGCAGAGAGCAAAGGCTGAGCTATGAGAATGCAGACCGGAATCAGAGAGGAAGCTAAGTCTCAGCACGGTTGGCAGACAAGGTGCTTCTTGCAACCTCAATTGGTCCCACCGTCTCTCACGCTCACCAAGGTGCCTCATTTATTTATTTATTGCTTGGGACCCGCTTGGCTCTCACACATGGTTATGCAGTACTGTTGGACTTCAAGGCAAACACAAACAGCAACGATGAATGTAGGACTTCCCCTGTTTTCCCGCTGACTATAGAAATATAGTAGAAGGCAAAAAGGGGGGTCCACAAGGACCAGGGTTGTCACTTGTGACACTGCACCTGTAACGAGAAGAGCACAGGGAAAGACTGGTAAGTTGATGGTGACTAACTGGCAAGGAAATGCAATTATTATCACTGTTCTGAAAAACCAGTACTCACCAAATGTAAGCCCCCTTGATGTTCTATACCGGGTGCAGTGTAAATGAGTAGACACAATAGTCGGCTCCTGTGGCGTCTTGAGAAGAATCCCTGAGGGGACGTGTTCTAGCACACACACAGTCTCAGTAGTGAAGGAGACCACAGGGCGCACAGCAATCATGTAGCCACCGAAGCTGTCACAAAGTAGTGGTTTGATAATGAGCACAAACAGTTCCAAAAATACTGTAACAAACTTCCAAATCAAGATTTCAATAGTAGAGGCGGAGACAAGAAACCAATCACAAGACGGGAGCAGTCAGAAGCGGACCAGAGTCAAAATACCGAGCGGACCAGAACCAATACCAAAATCACCAGCGAGGACAAGTCAGAAAGGCAGGCAAAAGGTCGAAACCAGCGGGCAGCAAAAGTACAAAACGTAAGGCAGAGACAGGTCTATAAGCAAAGCAGGGTCAGGATACTTAACGTCAGGAGAGCAGGAACACAGCAAAACACCGAACCAGAATCCGCTTGTTGAACGCAAGCGAGGCAATAACCTCGGCGTCCTCCTTTTAAGGGCAGCTGAGGTAAACACTGATAACGGACTATACTATGGTGAGTGCAGATTCACTGACGGCCATGATTGAGTGAGTGTAATGTTCTATTATCGTCTAATGCCGTAACCGGCTACCGGCACGGTGTTTCAGAGCAGTGAGTTTCCTGTGATAGCTGGCTCTTTCCCTGAAGGACCAAGACAAGCGATGAAGGGGAAAACGGGGAAGCACACGCCTAAGTCTGTCTATGGGTGGATTCCTAACAGTACCTCCCCCTCCAGAAACCGTCCCCACAGGATTGGGTTTGTCCGGCCGCCTCGCATGAAAAGCC
>NW_026947958.1:0-69000 GCF_034190915.1 Cavia porcellus
TGTGTGTTACATTAGATTCACTAGTAGGAGTGAGAAAAACACGCGGTGGTGCGCATTGTATGGGTGTGTGTTACATTACATTCACTAGTAGGAGTGAGAAAAACATCACGGGGTGGTGGCCATTGTATGGGTGTGTGTTACATTAGATTCACTAGTAGGAGTGAGAAAAACATCACGGGGTGGTGCGCATTGTATGGGTGTGTGTTACATTAGATTCACTATTAGGAGTGAGAAAACATCACGGGGTGGTGCGCATTGTATGGGTGTGTGTTACATTACATTCACTAGTAGGAGTGAGAAAAACATCACGGGGTGGTGCGCATTGTATGGGTGTGTGTTATATTACATTCACTAGTAGGAGTGAGAAAAACATCACGCGGTGGTGCACATTGTATGGGTGTGTGTTACATTAGATTCACTAGTAGGAGTGAGGAAAACATCACGGGGTGGTGCGCATTATATGGGTGTGTGTTACATTAGATTCACTAGTAGGAGTGAGAAAAACATCACGGGGTGGTGCGCATTGTATGGGTGTGTGTTACATTAGATTCACTAGTAGGAGTGAGAAAAACATCACGGGGTGGTGCGCATTGTATGGGTGTGTGTTACATTAGATTCACTAGTAGGAGTGAGAAAAACATCACGGGGTGGTGCGCATTGTATGGGTGTGTGTTACATTACATTCACTAGTAGGAGTGAGAAAAACATCACCGGGTGGTGCGCATTTTATGGGTGTGTGTTACATTACATTCACTAGTAGGAGTGAGAAAAACATCACAGGGAGGTGCGCATTGTATGGGTGTGTGTTACATTACATTCACTAATAGGAGTGACAAAAACATCACGGGGTGGTGCGCATTGTATGGGTGTGTGTTACATTACATTCACTAGTAGGAGTGAGAAAAACATCACGGGGTGGTGCGCATTGTATGGGTGTGTGTTACATTAGATTCACTAGTAGGAGTGAGAAAATCATCACGGGGTGGTGCGCATTGTATCGGTGTGTGTTACATTACATTCACTAGTAGCAGTGAGAAAAACATCACGGGGTGGTGCGCATTGTATGGGTGTGTGTTACATTACATTCACTAGTAGGAGTGAGAAAAACATCACGGGGTGGTGCGCATTGTATGGGTGTGTGTTACATTACGTTCACTAGTAGGAGTGAGAAAAACATCACGGGGTGGTGCGCATTGTATGGGTGTGTGTTACATTAGATTCACTAGTAGGAGTGAGAAAACAGCACGGGGAGGTGCGCATTGTATGGGTGTGTGTTACGTTACATTCACTAGTAGGAGTGAGAAAAACATCACGGGGTGGTGCGCATTGTATGGGTGTGTGTTACGTTACATTCACTAGTAGGAGTGAGAAAAACATCACGGGGTGGTGCGCATTGTATGGGTGTGTGTTACGTTACATTCTCTAGTAGGAGTGAGAAAAACATCACGGGGTGGTGCGCATTGTATGGGTGTGTGTTACATTAGATTCACTAGTAGGAGTGAGAAAAACATCACGGGGTGGTGCGCATTGTATGGGTGTGTGTTACATTAGATTCACTAGTAGGAGTGAGAAAAACATCACGGGGTGGTGCGCATTGTATGGGTGTGTGTTACATTAGATTCACTAGTAGGAGTGAGAAAAACATCACCGGGTGGTGCGCATTGTATGGGTGTGTGTTACATTACATTCACTAGTAGCAGTGAGAAAAACATCACTGTGTGGTGTGCATTGTATGGGTGTGTGTTACATTACATTCACTAGTAGGAGTGAGAAAAACATCACTGGGTGGTGCGCATTGTATGGGTGTGTGTTACATTACATTCACTAGTAGGAGTGAGAAAAACATCACGGGGTGGTGCGCATTGTATGGGTGTGTGTTACATTACATTCACTAGTAGGAGTGAGAAAAACATCACGGGATGGTGCGCATTGTATGGGTGTGTGTTACATTACATTCACTAGTAGGAGTGAGAAAAACATCACGGGGTGGTGCACATTGTATGGGTGTGTGTTACATTACATTCACTAGTAGGAGTGAGAAAAACATCACGGGGTGGTGCGCATTGTATGGGTGTGTGTTACATTAGATTCACTAGTAGGAGTGAGAAAAACATCACGGGGTGGTGCGCATTGTATGGGTGTGTGTTACATTAGATTCACTATTAGGAGTGAGAAAACATCACGGGGTGGTGCGCATTGTATGGGTGTGTGTTACATTACATTCACTAGTAGGAGTGAGAAAAACATCACGGGGTGGTGCGCATTGTATCGGTGTGTGTTACATTAGATTCACTAGTAAGAGTGAGAAAAACATCACGGGGTGGTGCGCATTGTATGGGTGTGTGTTACATTAGATTCACTAGTAGGTGTGAGAAAAACATCACGGGGTGGTGCACATTGTATGGGTGTGTGTTACATTATGTTCACTAGTAGGAGTGAGAAAAACATCACGGGGTGGTGCGCATTGTATGGGTGTGTGTTACATTAGATTCACTAGAAGGAGTGAGAAAAACATCACGGGGTGGTGCGCATTGTATGGGTGTGTGTTACGTTACATTCACTAGTAGGAGTGAGAAAAACATCACGGGGTGGTGCGCATTGTATGGGTGTGTGTTACGTTACATTCACTAGTAGGAGTGAGAAAAACATCACGGGGTGGTGCGCATTGTATGGGTGTGTGTTACGTTACATTCTCTAGTAGGAGTGAGAAAAACATCACGGGGTGGTGCGCATTGTATGGGTGTGTGTTACATTAGATTCACTAGTAGAAGTGAGAAAAACATCACGGGGTGGTGCGCATTGTATGGGTGTGTGTTACATTAGATTCACTAGTCGGAGTGAGAAAAACATCACGGGGTGGTGCGCATTGTATGGTTGTGTGTTAAATTAGATTCACTAGTAGGAGTGAGAAAAACATCACGGGGTGGTGTGCATTGTATGGGTGTGTGTTACATTAGATTCACTAGTAGGAGTGAGAAAACATCACGGGGTGGTGCGCATTGTATGGGTGTGTGTTACATTACGTTCACTAGTAGGAGTGAGAAAAACATCACGGGGTCGTGCGCATTGTATGGGTGTGTGTTACATTACATTCACTAGTAGCAGTGAGAAAAACATCACGGGGTGGTGCGCATTGTATGGGTGTGTGTTACATTACATTCACTAGTAAGAGTGAGATAAACATCACGGGGTGGTGCGCATTGTATCGGTGTGTGTTACATTAGATTCACTAGTAGGAGTGAGAAAAACATCACGGGGTGGTGCGCATTGTATGGGTGTGTGTTACATTAGATTCACTAGTAGGAGTGAGAAAAACATCACGGGGTGGTGCGCATTGTATGGGTGTGTGTTACATTACATTCACTAGTAGGAGTGAGAAAAACATCACCGGGTGGTGCGCATTTTATGGGTGTGTGTTACATTACATTCACTAGTAGGAGTGAGAAAAACATCACAGGGAGGTGCGCATTGTATGGGTGTGTGTTACATTACATTCACTAATAGGAGTGACAAAAACATCACGGGGTGGTGCGCATTGTATGGGTGTGTGTTACATTACATTCACTAGTAGGAGTGAGAAAAACATCACGGGGTGGTGCGCATTGTATGGGTGTGTGTTACATTAGATTCACTAGTAGGAGTGAGAAAATCATCACGGGGTGGTGCGCATTGTATCGGTGTGTGTTACATTACATTCACTAGTAGCAGTGAGAAAAACATCACGGGGTGGTGCGCATTGTATGGGTGTGTGTTACATTACATTCACTAGTAGGAGTGAGAAAAACATCACGGGGTGGTGCGCATTGTATGGGTGTGTGTTACATTACGTTCACTAGTAGGAGTGAGAAAAACATCACGGGGTGGTGCGCATTGTATGGGTGTGTGTTACATTAGATTCACTAGTAGGAGTGAGAAAACAGCAAGGGGAGGTGCGCATTGTATGGGTGTGTGTTACATTACATTCACTAGTAGGAGTGAGAAAAACATCACGGGGTGGTGCGCATTGTATGGGTGTGTGTTACGTTACATTCACTAGTAGGAGTGAGAAAAACATCACGGGGTGGTGCGCATTGTATGGGTGTGTGTTACGTTACATTCTCTAGTAGGAGTGAGAAAAACATCACGGGGTGGTGCGCATTGTATGGGTGTGTGTTACATTAGATTCACTAGTAGGAGTGAGAAAAACATCACGGGGTGGTGCGCATTGTATGGGTGTGTGTTACATTAGATTCACTAGTAGGAGTGAGAAAAACATCACGGGGTGGTGCGCATTGTATGGGTGTGTGTTACATTAGATTCACTAGTAGGAGTGAGAAAAACATCACCGGGTGGTGCGCATTGTATGGGTGTGTGTTACATTACATTCACTAGTAGCAGTGAGAAAAACATCACTGTGTGGTGTGCATTGTATGGGTGTGTGTTACATTACATTCACTAGTAGGAGTGAGAAAAACATCACTGGGTGGTGCGCATTGTATGGGTGTGTGTTACATTACATTCACTAGTAGGAGTGAGAAAAACATCACGGGGTGGTGCGCATTGTATGGGTGTGTGTTACATTACATTCACTAGTAGGAGTGAGAAAAACATCACGGGGTGGTGCGCATTGTATGGGTGTGTGTTACATTAGATTCACTATTAGGAGTGAGAAAACATCACGGGGTGGTGCGCATTGTATGGGTGTGTGTTACATTACATTCACTAGTAGGAGTGAGAAAAACATCACGGGGTGGTGCGCATTGTATCGGTGTGTGTTACATTAGATTCACTAGTAAGAGTGAGAAAAACATCACGGGGTGGTGCGCATTGTATGGGTGTGTGTTACATTAGATTCACTAGTAGGTGTGAGAAAAACATCACGGGGTGGTGCACATTGTATGGGTGTGTGTTACATTATGTTCACTAGTAGGAGTGAGAAAAACATCACGGGGTGGTGCGCATTGTATGGGTGTGTGTTACATTAGATTCACTAGAAGGAGTGAGAAAAACATCACGGGGTGGTGCGCATTGTATGGGTGTGTGTTACGTTACATTCACTAGTAGGAGTGAGAAAAACATCACGGGGTGGTGCGCATTGTATGGGTGTGTGTTACGTTACGTTCACTAGTAGGAGTGAGAAAAACATCACGGGGTGGTGTGCATTGTATGGGTGTGTGTTACGTTACATTCTCTAGTAGGAGTGAGAAAAACATCACGGGGTGGTGCGCATTGTATGGGTGTGTGTTACATTAGATTCACTAGTAGAAGTGAGAAAAACATCACGGGGTGGTGCGCATTGTATGGGTGTGTGTTACATTAGATTCACTAGTCGGAGTGAGAAAAACATCACGGGGTGGTGCGCATTGTATGGGTGTGTGTTAAATTAGATTCACTAGTAGGAGTGAGAAAAACATCACGGGGTGGTGTGCATTGTATGGGTGTGTGTTACATTAGATTCACTAGTAGGAGTGAGAAAACATCACGGGGTGGTGCGCATTGTATGGGTGTGTGTTACATTACGTTCACTAGTAGGAGTGAGAAAAACATCACGGGGTCGTGCGCATTGTATGGGTGTGTGTTACATTACATTCACTAGTAGCAGTGAGAAAAACATCACGGGGTGGTGCGCATTGTATGGGTGTGTGTTACATTACATTCACTAGTAAGAGTGAGAAAAACATCACGGGGTGGTGCGCATTGTATCGGTGTGTGTTACATTAGATTCACTAGTAGGAGTGAGAAAAACATCACGGGGTGGTGCGCATTGTATGGGTGTGTGTTACATTAGATTCACTAGTAGGAGTGAGAAAAACATCACGGGGTGGTGCGCATTGTATGGGTGTGTGTTACATTACATTCACTAGTAGGAGTGAGAAAAACATCACCGGGTGGTGCGCATTTTATGGGTGTGTGTTACATTACATTCACTAGTAGGAGTGAGAAAAACATCACAGGGAGGTGCGCATTGTATGGGTGTGTGTTACATTACATTCACTAATAGGAGTGACAAAAACATCACGGGGTGGTGCGCATTGTATGGGTGTGTGTTACATTACATTCACTAGTAGGAGTGAGAAAAACATCACGGGGTGGTGCGCATTGTATGGGTGTGTGTTACATTAGATTCACTAGTAGGAGTGAGAAAATCATCACGGGGTGGTGCGCATTGTATCGGTGTGTGTTACATTACATTCACTAGTAGCAGTGAGAAAAACATCACGGGGTGGTGCGCATTGTATGGGTGTGTGTTACATTACATTCACTAGTAGGAGTGAGAAAAACATCACGGGGTGGTGCGCATTGTATGGGTGTGTGTTACATTACGTTCACTAGTAGGAGTGAGAAAAACATCACGGGGTGGTGCGCATTGTATGGGTGTGTGTTACATTAGATTCACTAGTAGGAGTGAGAAAACAGCACGGGGAGGTGCGCATTGTATGGGTGTGTGTTACATTACATTCACTAGTAGGAGTGAGAAAAACATCACGGGGTGGTGCGCATTGTATGGGTGTGTGTTACGTTACATTCACTAGTAGGAGTGAGAAAAACATCACGGGGTGGTGCGCATTGTATGGGTGTGTGTTACGTTACATTCTCTAGTAGGAGTGAGAAAAACATCACGGGGTGGTGCGCATTGTATGGGTGTGTGTTACATTAGATTCACTAGTAGGAGTGAGAAAAACATCACGGGGTGGTGCGCATTGTATGGGTGTGTGTTACATTAGATTCACTAGTAGGAGTGAGAAAAACATCACGGGGTGGTGCGCATTGTATGGGTGTGTGTTACATTAGATTCACTAGTAGGAGTGAGAAAAACATCACCGGGTGGTGCGCATTGTATGGGTGTGTGTTACATTACATTCACTAGTAGCAGTGAGAAAAACATCACTGTGTGGTGTGCATTGTATGGGTGTGTGTTACATTACATTCACTAGTAGGAGTGAGAAAAACATCACTGGGTGGTGCGCATTGTATGGGTGTGTGTTACATTACATTCACTAGTAGGAGTGAGAAAAACATCACGGGGTGGTGCGCATTGTATGGGTGTGTGTTACATTACATTCACTAGTAGGAGTGAGAAAAACATCACGGGATGGTGCGCATTGTATGGGTGTGTGTTACATTACATTCACTAGTAGGAGTGAGAAAAACATCACGGGGTGGTGCGCATTGTATGGGTGTGTGTTACATTACATTCACTAGTAGGAGTGAGAAAAACATCACGGGGTGGTGCGCATTGTATGGGTGTGTGTTACATTAGATTCACTAGTAGGAGTGAGAAAAACATCACGGGGTGGTGCGCATTGTATGGGTGTGTGTTACATTAGATTCACTATTAGGAGTGAGAAAACATCACGGGGTGGTGCGCATTGTATGGGTGTGTGTTACATTACATTCACTAGTAGGAGTGAGAAAAACATCACGGGGTGGTGCGCATTGTATGGGTGTGTGTTACATTAGATTCACTAGTAAGAGTGAGAAAAACATCACGGGGTGGTGCGCATTGTATGGGTGTGTGTTACATTAGATTCACTAGTAGGTGTGAGAAAAACATCACGGGGTGGTGCACATTGTATGGGTGTGTGTTACATTATGTTCACTAGTAGGAGTGAGAAAAACATCACGGGGTGGTGCGCATTGTATGGGTGTGTGTTACATTAGATTCACTAGAAGGAGTGAGAAAAACATCACGGGGTGGTGCGCATTGTATGGGTGTGTGTTACGTTACATTCACTAGTAGGAGTGAGAAAAACATCACGGGGTGGTGCGCATTGTATGGGTGTGTGTTACGTTACATTCACTAGTAGGAGTGAGAAAAACATCACGGGGTGGTGCGCATTGTATGGGTGTGTGTTACGTTACATTCTCTAGTAGGAGTGAGAAAAACATCACGGGGTGGTGCGCATTGTATGGGTGTGTGTTACATTAGATTCACTAGTAGAAGTGAGAAAAACATCACGGGGTGGTGCGCATTGTATGGGTGTGTGTTACATTAGATTCACTAGTCGGAGTGAGAAAAACATCACGGGGTGGTGCGCATTGTATGGGTGTGTGTTAAATTAGATTCACTAGTAGGAGTGAGAAAAACATCACGGGGTGGTGTGCATTGTATGGGTGTGTGTTACATTAGATTCACTAGTAGGAGTGAGAAAACATCACGGGGTGGTGCGCATTGTATGGGTGTGTGTTACATTACGTTCACTAGTAGGAGTGAGAAAAACATCACGGGGTCGTGCGCATTGTATGGGTGTGTGTTACATTACATTCACTAGTAGCAGTGAGAAAAACATCACGGGGTGGTGCGCATTGTATGGGTGTGTGTTACATTACATTCACTAGTAGGAGTGAGAAAAACATCACGGGGTGGTGCGCATTGTATCGGTGTGTGTTACATTACATACACTAGTAGCAGTGAGAAAAACATCACGGGGTGGTGCGCATTGTATGGGTGTGTGTTACATTAGATTCACTAGTAGGAGTGAGAAAAACATCACGGGGTGGTGCGCATTGTATGGGTGTGTGTTACATTAGATTCACTAGTAGGAGTGAGAAAAACATCACGGGGTGGTGCGCATTGTATGGGTGTGTGTTACATTAGATTCACTAGTAGGTGTGAGAAAAACATCACGGGGTGGTGCACATTGTATGGGTGTGTGTTACATTATGTTCACTAGAAGGAGTGAGAAAAACATCACGGGGTGGTGCGCATTGTATGGGTGTGTGTTACATTAGATTCACTAGAAGGAGTGAGAAAAACATCACGGGGTGGTGCGCATTGTATGGGTGTGTGTTACGTTACATTCACTAGTAGGAGTGAGAAAAACATCACGGGGTGGTGCGCATTGTATGGGTGTGTGTTACGTTACATTCACTAGTAGGAGTGAGAAAAACATCACGGGGTGGTGCGCATTGTATGGGTGTGTGTTACGTTACATTCTCTAGTAGGAGTGAGAAAAACATCACGGGGTGGTGCGCATTGTATGGGTGTGTGTTACATTAGATTCACTAGTAGCAGTGAGAAAAACATCACGGGGTGGTGCGCATTGTATGGGTGTGTGTTACATTACATTCACTAGTAGCAGTGAGAAAAACATCACGGGGTGGTGCGCATTGTATGGGTGTGTGTTACATTACGTTCACTAGTAGGAGTGAGAAAAACATCACGGGGTCGTGCGCATTGTATGGGTGTGTGTTACATTACATTCACTAGTAGCAGTGAGAAAAACATCACGGGGTGGTGCGCATTGTATGGGTGTGTGTTACATTACGTTCACTAGTAGGAGTGAGAAAAACATCACGGGGTCGTGCGCATTGTATGGGTGTGTGTTACATTACATTCACTAGTAGCAGTGAGAAAAACATCACGGGGTGGTGCGCATTGTATGGGTGTGTGTTACATTACATTCACTAGTAGGAGTGAGAAAAACATCACGGGGTGGTGCGCATTGTATGGGTGTGTGTTACATTACATACACTAGTAGCAGTGAGAAAAACATCACGGGGTGGTGCGCATTGTATGGGTGTGTGTTACATTAGATTCACTAGTAGGAGTGAGAAAAACATCACGGGGTGGTGCGCATTGTATGGGTGCGTGTTACATTAGATTCACTAGTAGGAGTGAGAAAAACATCACGGGGTGGTGTGCATTGTATGGGTGTGTGTTACATTAGATTCACTAGTAGGAGTGAGAAAAACATCACGGGGTGGTGCGCATTGTATGGGTGTGTGTTACATTACATTCACTAGTAGCAGTGAGAGAAACATCACGGGGTGGTGCGCATTGTATGGGTGTGTGTTACATTAGATTCACTAGTAGGAGTGAGAAAACATCACGGGGTGGTGCGCATTGTATGGGTGTGTGTTACATTACGTTCACTAGTAGGAGTGAGAAAAACATCACGGGGTGGTGCGCATTGTATGGGTGTGTGTTACATTACATTCACTAGTAGGAGTGAGAAAAACATCACGATGTGGTGCGCATTGTATGGGTGTGTGTTACATTACATTCACTTGTAGGAGTGAGAAAAACATCACGGGGTGGTGCGCATTGTATGGGTGTGTGTTACATTAGATTCACTAGTAGGAGTGAGAAAAACATCACGGGGTGGTGCGCATTGTATGGGTGTGTGTTACATTAGATTCACTAGTAGGAGTGAGATAAACACCACGGGGTGGTGCGCATTGTATGGGTGTGTGTTACATTAGATTCACTAGTAGGAATGAGAAATACATCACGGGGTGGTGCGCATTGTATGGGTGTGTGTTACATTACATTCACTAGTAGGAGTGAGAAAAACATCACGGGGTGGTGCGCATTGTATGGGTGTGTGTTACATTACATTCACTAGTAGGAGTGAGAAAAACATCACGGGGTGGTGCACATTGTATGGGTGTGTGTTACATTAGATTCACTAGTAAGAGTGAGAAAAACATCACGGGGTGGTGCGCATTGTATGGGTGTGTGTTACATTAGATTCACTAGTAGGTGTGAGAAAAACATCACGGGGTGGTGCACATTGTATGGGTGTGTGTTACATTATGTTCACTAGTAGGAGTGAGAAAAACATCACGGGGTGGTGCGCATTGTATGGGTGTGTGTTACATTAGATTCACTAGTAGGAGTGAGAAAAACATCACGGGGTGGTGCGCATTGTATGGGTGTGTGTTACGTTACATTCACTAGTAGGAGTGAGAAAAACATCACGGGGTGGTGCGCATTGTATGGGTGTGTGTTACGTTACATTCACTAGTAGGAGTGAGAAAAACATCACGGGGTGGTGCGCATTGTATGGGTGTGTGTTACGTTACATTCTCTAGTAGGAGTGAGAAAAACATCACGGGGTGGTGCGCATTGTATGGGTGTGTGTTACATTAGATTCACTAGTAGAAGTGAGAAAAACATCACGCGGTGGTGCGCATTGTATGGGTGTGTGTTACATTAGATTCACTAGTAGGAGTGAGAAAAACCTCACGGGGTGGTGCGCATTGTATGGGTGTGTGTTAAAATAGATTCACTAGTAGGAGTGAGAAAAACATCACGGGGTGGTGTGCATTGTATGGGTGTGTGTTACATTAGATTCACTAGTAGGAGTGAGAAAAACATCACGGGGTGGTGCGCATTGTATGGGTGTGTGTTACATTACATTCACTAGTAGCAGTGAGAGAAACATCACGGGGTTTTGCGCATTGTATGGGTGTGTGTTACATTACATTCACAAGTAGCAGTGAGAGAAACATCACGGGGTGTTGCGCATTGTATTGTTGTGTGTTACATTACATTCACTAGTAGCAGTGAGAGAAACATCACGGTGTGGTGCGCATTGTATGGGTGTGTCTTACATTACATTCAATAGTAGCAGTGAGAAAATCATCACGGGGTGGTGCGCATTGTATGGCTGTGTGTTACATTAGATTCACTAGTAGCA
This sequence comes from Cavia porcellus, assembly GCF_034190915.1. NCBI lineage: Eukaryota > Metazoa > Chordata > Mammalia > Rodentia > Caviidae > Cavia > Cavia porcellus. The sequence continues at coordinate 11,406 of NW_026947958.1, forward strand.
GTGAGAAAAACATCATGGGGAGGTGCGCATTGTATGGGTGTGTGTTACATTAGATACACTAGTAGCAGTGAGAAAAACATCACGGGGTGGTGCGCATTGTATGGGTGTGTGTTACATTAGATTCACTAGTAGCAGTGAGAAAAACATCACGGGGTGGTGCGCATTGTATGGGTGTGTGTTACATTAGATTTACTAGTAGCAGTGAGAAAAACATCACGGGGTGGTGCGCATTGTATGGGTGTGTTTTACATTACATTCACTAGTAGCAGTGAGAAAAACATCACGGGGTGGTGCGCATTGTATGGGTGTGTGTTACATTACATTCACTAGTAGGAGTGAGAAAAACATCACGGGGTGGTGCGCATTGTATGGGTGTGTGTTACATTACATTCACTAGTAGCAGTGAGAAAAACATCACGGTGTGGTGCGCATTGTATGGGTGTGTGTTACATTACATTCACTAGTAGGAGTGAGAAAAACATCACGGGGAGGTGCGCATTGTACGGGTGTGTGTTACATTAGATTCACTAGTAGGAGTGAGAAAAACATCACGGGGTGGTGCGCATTGTACTGGTGTGTGTTACATTAGATTCACTAGTAGGAGTGAGAAAAACATCACGGGGTGGTGCGCATTGTACGGGTGTGTGTTACATTAGATTCACTAGTAGGAGTGAGAAAAACATCACGGGGTGGTGCGCATTGTATGGGTGTGTGTTACATTAGATTCACTAGTAGGAGTGAGAAAAACATCACGGGGAGGTGCGCATTGTATGGGTGTGTGTTACATTACATTCACTAGTAGGAGTGAGAAAAACATCACGGGGTGGTGCGCATTGTATGGGTGTGTGTTACATTAGATTCACTAGTAGGAGTGAGAAAAACATCACGGGGTGGTGCGCATTGTATGGGTGTGTGTTACATTAGATTCACTAGTAGGAGTGAGAAAAACATCACGGGGTGGTGCGAATTGTATGGGTGTGTGTTACATTACATTCACTAGTAGGAGTGAGAAAAACATCACGGGGTGGTGCGCATTGTATGGGTGTGTGTTACATTACATTCACTAGTAGGAGGGAGAAAAACATCACGGGGTGGTGCGCATTGTATGGGTGTGTGTTACATTAGATTCACTAGTAGTAGTGAGAAAAACATCACGGGGTGGTGCGCATTGTATGGGTGTGTGTTAAAATAGATTCACTAGTAGGAGTGAGAAAAACATCACGGGGTGGTGTGCATTGTATGGGTGTGTGTTACATTAGATTCACTAGTAGGAGTGAGAAAAACATCACGGGGTGGTGCGCATTGTATGGGTGTGTGTTACATTACATTCACTAGTAGCAGTGAGAGAAACATCACGGGGTGGTGCGCAATGTATGGGTGTGTGTTACATTACATTCACAAGTAGCAGTGAGAGAAACATCACGGGGTGTTGCGCATTGTATTGGTGTGTGTTACATTACATTCACTAGTAGCAGTGAGAGAAACATCACGGTGTGGTGCGCATTGTATGGGTGTGTGTTACATTACATTCAATAGTAGCAGTGAGAAATTCATCACGGGGTGGTGCGCATTGTATGGCTGTGTGTTACATTAGATTCACTAGTAGCAGTGAGAAAAACATCACGGGGAGGTGCGCATTGTATGGGTGTGTGTTACATTAGATACACTAGTAGCAGTGAGAAAAACATCACGGGGTGGTGCGCATTGTATGGGTGTGTGTTACATTAGATTCACTAGTAGCAGTGAGAAAAACATCACGGGGTGGTGCGCATTGTATGGGTGTGTTTTACATTACATTCACTAGTAGCAGTGAGAAAAACATCACGGGGTGGTGCGCATTGTATGGGTGTGTGTTACATTACATTCACTAGTAGGAGTGAGAAAAACATCACAGGGTGGTGCGCATTGTATGGGTGTGTGTTACATTACATTCACTAGTAGCAGTGAGAAAAACATCACGGTGTGGTGCGCATTGTATGGGTGTGTGTTACATTACATTCACTAGTAGGAGTGAGAAAAACATCACGGGGAGGTGCGCATTGTACGGGTGTGTGTTACATTAGATTCACTAGTAGGAGTGAGAAAAACATCACGGGGTGGTGCGCATTGTACGGGTGTGTGTTACATTAGATTCACTAGTAGGAGTGAGAAAAACATCACGGGGTGGTGCGCATTGTACGGGTGTGTGTTACATTAGATTCACTAGTAGGAGTGAGAAAAACATCACGGGGTGGTGCGCATTGTATGGGTGTGTGTTACATTAGATTCACTAGTAGGAGTGAGAAAAACATCACGGGGAGGTGCGCATTGTATGGGTGTGTGTTACATTACATTCACTAGTAGGAGGGAGAAAAACATCACGGGGTGGTGCGCATTGTATGGGTGTGTGTTACATTAGATTCACTAGTAGTAGTGAGAAAAACATCACGGGGTGGTGCGCATTGTATGGGTGTGTGTTAAAATAGATTCACTAGTAGGAGTGAGAAAAACATCACGGGGTGGTGTGCATTGTATGGGTGTGTGTTACATTAGATTCACTAGTAGGAGTGAGAAAAACATCACGGGGTGGTGCGCATTGTATGGGTGTGTGTTACATTACATTCACTAGTAGCAGTGAGAGAAACATCACGGGGTGGTGCGCAATGTATGGGTGTGTGTTACATTACATTCACAAGTAGCAGTGAGAGAAACATCACGGGGTGTTGCGCATTGTATTGGTGTGTGTTACATTACATTCACTAGTAGCAGTGAGAGAAACATCACGGTGTGGTGCGCATTGTATGGGTGTGTGTTACATTACATTCAATAGTAGCAGTGAGAAATTCATCACGGGGTGGTGCGCATTGTATGGCTGTGTGTTACATGAGATTCACTAGTAGCAGTGAGAAAAACATCACGGGGAGGTGCGCATTGTATGGGTGTGTGTTACATTAGATACACTAGTAGCAGTGAGAAAAACATCACGGGGTGGTGCGCATTGTATGGGTGTGTGTTACATTAGATTCACTAGTAGCAGTGAGAAAAACATCACGGGGTGGTGCGCATTGTATGGGTGTGTTTTACATTACATTCACTAGTAGCAGTGAGAAAAACATCACGGGGTGGTGCGCATTGTATGGGTGTGTGTTACATTACATTCACTAGTAGGAGTGAGAAAAACATCACAGGGTGGTGCGCATTGTATGGGTGTGTGTTACATTACATTCACTAGTAGCAGTGAGAAAAACATCACGGTGTGGTGCGCATTGTATGGGTGTGTGTTACATTACATTCACTAGTAGGAGTGAGAAAAACATCACGGGGAGGTGCGCATTGTACGGGTGTGTGTTACATTAGATTCACTAGTAGGAGTGAGAAAAACATCACGGGGTGGTGCGCATTGTACGGGTGTGTGTTACATTAGATTCACTAGTAGGAGTGAGAAAAACATCACGGGGTGGTGCGCATTGTACGGGTGTGTGTTACATTAGATTCACTAGTAGGAGTGAGAAAAACATCACGGGGTGGTGCGCATTGTATGGGTGTGTGTTACATTAGATTCACTAGTAGGAGTGAGAAAAACATCACGGGGAGGTGCGCATTGTATGGGTGTGTGTTACATTAGATTCACTAGTAGGAGTGAGAAAAACATCACGGGGTGGTGCGCATTGTATGGGTGTGTGTTACATTAGATTCACTAGTAGGAGTGAGAAAAACATCACGTGGTGGTGCGCATTGTATGGGTGTGTGTTACATTAGATTCACTAGTAGGAGTGAGAAAAACATCACGGGGTGGTGCGAATTGTATGGGTGTGTGTTACATTACATTCACTAGTAGGAGTGAGAAAAACATCACGGGGTGGTGCGCATTGTATGGGTGTGTGTTACATTACATTCACTAGTAGGAGTGAGAAAAACATCACGGGGTGGTGCGCATTGTATGGGTGTGTTACGTTACATTCTCTAGTAGGAGTGAGAAAAACATCACGGGGTGGTGCGCATTGTATGAGTGTGTGTTACGTTACATTCTCTAGTAGGAGTGAGAAAAACATCACGGGGTGGTGCGCATTGTATGGGTGTGTGTTACATTAGATTCACTAGTAGGAGTGAGAAAAACAACACGGGGTGGTGCGCATTGTATGCGTGTGTGTTACATTTGATTCACTAGTAGGAGTTAGAAAAACATCACGGGGTGGTGCGCATTGTATGGGTGTGTGTTACATTTGATTCACTAGTAGCAGTGAGAAAAACATCACGGGGTGGTGCGCATTGTATGGGTGTGTGTTACATTATATTCACTAGTAGCAGTGAGAAAAACATCACGGGGTGGTGCGCATTGTATGGGTGTGTGTTACATTACATTCACTAGTAGCAGTGAGAAAAACATCACGGGGTGGTGCGCATTGTATCGGTGTGTGTTACATTACATTCACTAGTAGCAGTGAGAAAAACATCACGGGGTGGTGCGCATTGTATGGGTGTGTGTTACATTACATTCACTAGTAGGAGTGAGAAAAACATCACGGGGTGGTGCACATTGTATGGGTGTGTGTTACATTAGATTCACTAGTAGGAGTGAGAAAAACATCACGGGGTGGTGCACATTGTATGGGTGTGTGTTACATTAGATTCACTAGTAAGAGTGAGAAAAACATCACGGGGTGGTGCGCATTGTATGGGTGTGTGTTACATTAGATTCACTATTAGGAGTGAGAAAACATCACGGGGTGGTGCGCATTGTATGGGTGTGTGTTACATTACATTCACTAGTAGGAGTGAGAAAAACATCACGGGGTGGTGCACATTGTATGGGTGTGTGTTACATTAGATTCACTAGTAAGAGTGAGAAAAACATCACGGGGTGGTGCGCATTGTATGGGTGTGTGTTACATTAGATTCACTAGTAGGTGTGAGAAAAACATCACGGGGTGGTGCGCATTGTATGGGTGTGTGTTACATTATGTTCACTAGTAGGAGTGAGAAAAACATCACGGGCTGGTACGCATTGTATGGGTGTGTGTTACATTAGATTCACTAGTAGGAGTGAGAAAAACATCAAGGGGTGGTGCGCATTGTATGGGTGTGTGTTACGTTACATTCACTAGTAGGAGTGAGAAAAACATCACGGGGTGGTGCGCATTGTATGGGTGTGTGTTACGTTACATTCACTAGTAGGAGTGAGAAAAACATCACGGGGTGGTGCGCATTGTATGGGTGTGTGTTACGTTACATTCTCTAGTAGGAGTGAGAAAAACATCACGGGGTGGTGCGCATTGTATGGGTGTGTGTTACATTAGATTCACTAGTAGAAGTGAGAAAAACATCACGGGGTGGTGCGCATTGTATGGGTGTGTGTTCCATTAGATTCACTAGTAGGAGTGACAAAAACATCACGGGGTGGTGCGCATTGTATGGGTGTGTGTTAAAATAGATTCACTAGTAGGAGTGAGAAAAACATCACGCGGTGGTGTGCATTGCATGGGTGTGTGTTACATTAGATTCACTAGTAGGAGTGAGAAAAACATCACGAGGTGGTGCGCATTGTATGGGTGTGTGTTACATTACATTCACTAGTAGCAGTGAGAGAAACATCACGGGGTGGTGCGCATTGTATGGGTGTGTGTTACATTACATTCACAAGTAGCAGTGAGAGAAACATCACGGGGTGTTGCGCATTGTATAGGTGTGTGTTACATTACATTCACTAGTAGCAGTGAGAGAAACATCACGGTGTGGTGCGCATTGTATGGGTGTGTGTTACATTACATTCAATAGTAGCAGTGAGAAAATCATCACGGGGTGGTGCGCATTGTATGGCTCTGTGTTACATTAGATTCACTAGTAGCAGTGAGAAAAACATCACGGGGTGGTGCGCATTGTATGGGTGTGTGTTACATTACATTCACTAGTAGGAGTGAGAAAAACATCACGGGGTGGTGCGCATTGTACGGGTGTGTGTTACATTAGATTCACTAGTAGGAGTGAGAAAAACATCACGGGGTGGTGCGCATTGTACGGGTGTGTGTTACATTAGATTCACTAGTAGGAGTGAGAAAAACATCACGGGGTGGTGCGCATTGTACGGGTGTGTGTTACATTAGATTCACTAGTAGGAGTGAGAAAAACATCACGGGGTGGTGCGCATTGTACGGGTGTGTGTTACATTAGATTCACTAGTAGGAGTGAGAAAAACATCACGGGGTGGTGCGCATTGTATGGGTGTGGGTTACATTAGATTCACTAGTAGGAGTGAGAAAAACATCACGGGGAGGTGCGCATTTTATGGGTGTGTGTTACATTAGATTCACTAGTAGGAGTGAGAAAAACATCACGGGGTGGTGCGCATTGTATGGGTGTGTGTTACATTAGATTCACTAGTAGGAGTGAGAAAAACATCACGGGGTGGTGCGCATTGTATGGGTGTGTGTTACATTAGATTCACTAGTAGGAGTGAGAAAAACATCACGGGGTGGTGCGAATTGTATGGGTGTGTGTTACATTACATTCACTAGTAGGAGTGAGAAAAACATCACGGGGTGGTGCGCATTGTATGGGTGTGTGTTACATTACATTCACTAGTAGGAGTGAGAAAAACATCACGGGGTGGTGCGCATTGTATGGGTGTGTGTTACGTTACATTCACTAGTAGGAGTGAGAAAAACATCACGGGGTGGTGCGCATTGTATGGGTGTGTGTTACGTTACATTCACTAGTAGGAGTGAGAAAAACATCACGGGGTGGTGCGCATTGTATGGGTGTGTGTTAAAATAGATTCACTAGTAGGAGTGAGAAAAACATCACGCGGTGGTGTGCATTGTATGGGTGTGTGTTACATTAGATTCACTAGTAGGAGTGAGAAAAACATCACGGGGTGGTGCGCATTGTATGGGTGTGTGTTACATTACATTCACTAGTAGCAGTGAGAGAAACATCACGGGGTGGTGCGCATTGTATGGGTGTGTGTTACATTACATTCACAAGTAGCAGTGAGAGAAACATCACGGGGTGTTGCGCATTGTATAGGTGTGTGTTACATTACATTCACTAGTAGCAGTGAGAGAAACATCACGGTGTGGTGCGCATTGTATGGGTGTGTGTTACATTACATTCAATAGTAGCAGTGAGAAAATCATCACGGGGTGGTGCGCATTGTATGGCTCTGTGTTACATTAGATTCACTAGTAGCAGTGAGAAAAACATCACGGGGTGGTGCGCATTGTATGGGTGTGTGTTACATTACATTCACTAGTAGGAGTGAGAAAAACATCACGGGGTGGTGCGCATTGTACGGGTGTGTGTTACATTAGATTCACTAGTAGGAGTGAGAAAAACATCACGGGGTGGTGCGCATTGTACGGGTGTGTGTTACATTAGATTCACTAGTAGGAGTGAGAAAAACATCACGGGGTGGTGCGCATTGTACGGGTGTGTGTTACATTAGATTCACTAGTAGGAGTGAGAAAAACATCACGGGGTGGTGCGCATTGTACGGGTGTGTGTTACATTAGATTCACTAGTAAGAGTGAGAAAAACATCACGGGGTGGTGCGCATTGTATGGGTGTGTGTTACATTAGATTCACTAGTAGGAGTGAGAAAAACATCACGGGGAGGTGCGCATTTTATGGGTGTGTGTTACATTAGATTCACTAGTAGGAGTGAGAAAAACATCACGGGGTGGTGCGCATTGTATGGGTGTGTGTTACATTAGATTCACTAGTAGGAGTGAGAAAAACATCACGGGGTGGTGCGCATTGTATGGGTGTGTGTTACATTAGATTCACTAGTAGGAGTGAGAAAAACATCACGGGGTGGTGCGAATTGTATGGGTGTGTGTTACATTACATTCACTAGTAGGAGTGAGAAAAACATCACGGGGTGGTGCGCATTGTATGGGTGTGTGTTACATTACATTCACTAGTAGGAGTGAGAAAAACATCACGGGGTGGTGCGCATTGTATGGGTGTGTGTTACATTACATTCACTAGTAGGAGTGAGAAAAACATCACGGGGTCGTGCGCATTGTATGGGTGTGTGTTACGTTACATTCTCTAGTAGGAGTGAGAAAAACATCACGGGGTGGTGCGCATTGTATGAGTGTGTGTTACGTTACATTCTCTAGTAGGAGTGAGAAAAACATCAGGGGTGGTGCGCATTGTATGGGTGTGTGTTACATTAGATTCACTAGTAGGAGTGAGAAAAACATCACGGGGTGGTGCGCATTGTATGCGTGTGTGTTACATTTGATTCACTAGTACGAGTGAGAAAAACATCACGGGGTGGTGCGCATTGTATGGGTGTGTGTTACATTTGATTCACTAGTAGCAGTGAGAAAAACATCACAGGGTGGTGCGCATTGTATGGGTGTGTGTTACATTATATTCACTAGTAGCAGTGAGAAAAACATCACGGAGTGGTGCGCATTGTATGGGTGTGTGTTACATTACATTCACTAGTAGCAGTGAGAAAAACATCACGGGGTGGTGCGCATTGTATGGGTGTGTGTTACATTACATTCACTAGTAGCAGTGAGAAAAACATCACGGGGTGGTGCGCATTGTATGGGTGTGTGTTACATTACATTCACTAGTAGGAGTGAGAAAAACATCACGGGGTGGTGCGCATTGTATGGGTGTGTGTTACATTACATTCACTAGTAGGAGTGAGAAAAACATCACGGGGTGGTGCGCATTGTATGGGTGTGTGTTACATTACATTCACTAGTAGGAGTGAGAAAAACATCACGGTGTGGTGCGCATTGTATGGGTGTGTGTTACATTACATTCACTAGTAGGAGTGAGAAAAACATCACGTGGTGGTTCGCATTGTATGGGTGTGTGTTACATTACATTCACTAGTAGGAGTGAGAAAAACATCACGGGGTGGTGCGCATTGTATGGGTGTGTGTTACATTAGATTCACTAGTAGGAGTGAGAAAAACATCACAGGGTGGTGCGCATTGTATGGGTGTGTGTTACATTAGATTCACTATTAGGAGTGAGAAAACATCACGGGATGGTGCGCATTGTATTGGTGTGTGTTACATTACATTCACTAGTAGGAGTGAGAAAAACATCACGGGGTGGTGCGCATTGTATGGGTGTGTGTTACATTACATTCACTAGTAGGAGTGAGAAAAACATCACGGGGTGGTGGGCAATGTATGGGTGTGTGTTACATTGGATTCACTAGTAGGAGTGAGAAAAACATCACGGGGTGGTGCGCATTGTATGGGTGTGTGTTACATTACATTCACTAGTAGGAGTGAGAAAAACATCACGGGGTGGTGCGCATTGTATGGGTGTGTGTTACATTACATTCACTAGTAGGAGTGAGAAAAACATAACAGGGTGGTGCGCATTGTATGGGTGTATGTTACACTACATTCACTAGTAGGAGTGAGAAAAACATCACGGGGTGGTGCGCATTGTATGGGTGTGTGTTACACTACATACACTAGTAGGAGTGACAAAAACATCACGGGGTGGTGCGCATTGTATGGGTGTGTGTTACATTAGATTCACTAGTAGGAGTGAGAAAAACATCACGGGGTGGTGCGAATTGTATGGGTGTGTGTTACATTACATTCACTAGTAGGAGTGAGAAAAACATCACGGGGTGGTGCGCATTGTATGGGTGTGTGTTACATTACATTCACTAGTAGGAGTGAGAAAAACATCACGGGGTGGTGCGCATTGTATGGGTGTGTGTTACATTACATTCACTAGTAGGAGTGAGAAAAACATCACGGGGTGGTGCGCATTGTATGGGTGTGTTACGTTACATTCTCTAGTAGGAGTGAGAAAAACATCACGGGGTGGTGCGCATTGTATGAGTGTGTGTTACGTTACATTCTCTAGTAGGAGTGAGAAAAACATCACGGGGTGGTGCGCATTGTATGGGTGTGTGTTACATTAGATTCACTAGTAGGAGTGAGAAAAACATCACGGGGTGGTGCGCATTGTATGCGTGTGTGTTACATTTGATTCACTAGTAGGAGTTAGAAAAACATCACGGGGTGGTGCGCATTGTATGGGTGTGTGTTACATTTGATTCACTAGTAGCAGTGAGAAAAACATCACGGGGTGTTGCGCATTGTATGGGTGTGTGTTAAATTATATTCACTAGTAGCAGTGAGAAAAACATCACGGGGTGGTGCGCATTGTATGGGTGTGTGTTACATTACATTCACTATTAGCAGTGAGAAAAACATCACGGGGTGGTGCGCATTGTATCGGTGTGTGTTACATTACATTCACTAGTAGCAGTGAGAAAAACATCACGGGGTGGTGCGCATTGTATGGGTGTGTGTTACATTACATTCACTAGTAGGAGTGAGAAAAACATCACGGGGTGGTGCACATTGTATGGGTGTGTGTTACATTAGATTCACTAGTAGGAGTGAGAAAAACATCACGGGGTGGTGCACATTGTATGGGTGTGTGTTACATTATGTTCACTAGTAGGAGTGAGAAAAACATCACGGGGTGGTGCGCATTGTATGGGTGTGTGTTACATTAGATTCACTAGTAGGAGTGAGAAAAACATCACGGGGTGGTGCGCATTGTATGGGTGTGTGTTACGTTACATTCACTAGTAGGAGTAAGAAAAACATCACGGGGTGGTGCGCATTGTATTTGTGTGTGTTACGTTACATTCTCTAGTAGGAGTGAGAAAAACATCACGGGGTGGTGCGCATTGTATGGGTGTGTGTTACATTAGATTCACTAGTAGAAGTGAGAAAAACATCACGGGGTGGTGCGCATTGTATGGGTGTGTGTTCCATTAGATTCACTAGTAGGAGTGAGAAAAACATCACGGGGTGGTGCGCATTGTACGGGTGTGTGTTAAAATAGATTCACTAGTAGGAGTGAGAAAAACATCACGGGGTGGTGCGCATTGTATGGGTGTGTGTTACATTACATTCACTAGTAGCAGTGAGAGAAACATCACGGGGTGGTGCGCATTGTATGGGTGTGTGTTACATTACATTCACAAGTAGCAGTGAGAGAAACATCACGGGGTGTTGCGCATTGTATAGGTGTGTGTTACATTACATTCACTAGTAGCAGTGAGAGAAACATCACGGTGTGGTGCGCATTGTATGGGTGTGTGTTACATTACATTCAATAGTAGCAGTGAGAAAATCATCACGGGGTGGTGCGCATTGTATGGCTCTGTGTTACATTAGATTCACTAGTAGCAGTGAGAAAAACATCACGGGGTGGTGCGCATTTTATGGGTGTGTGTTACATTACATTTACTAGTAGGAGTGAGAAAAACATCACGGGGTGGTGCGCATTGTACGGGTGTGTGTTACATTAGATTCACTAGTAGGAGTGAGAAAAACATCACGGGGTGGTGCGCATTGTACGGGTGTGTGTTACATTAGATTCACTAGTAGGAGTGAGAAAAACATCACGGGGTGGTGCGCATTGTACGGGTGTGTGTTACATTAGATTCACTAGTAGGAGTGAGAAAAACATCACGGGGTGGTGCGCATTGTACGGATGTGTGTTACATTAGATTCACTAGTAGGAGTGAGAAAAACATCACGGGGTGGTGCGCATTGTATGGGTGTGTGTTACATTAGATTCACTAGTAGGAGTGAGAAAAACATCACGGGGAGGTGCGCATTTTATGGGTGTGTGTTACATTAGATTCACTAGTAGGAGTGAGAAAAACATCACGGGGTGGTGCGCATTTTATGGGTGTGTGTTACATTAGATTCACTAGTAGGAGTGAGAAAAACATCACGGGGTGGTGCGCATTGTATGGGTGTGTGTTACATTAGATTCACTAGTAGGAGTGAGAAAAACATCACGGGGTGGTGCGAATTGTATGGGTGTGTGTTACATTACATTCACTAGTAGGAGTGAGAAAAACATCACGGGGTGGTGCGCATTGTATGGGTGTGTGTTACATTACATTCACTAGTAGGAGTGAGAAAAACATCACAGGGTGGTGCGCATTGTATGGGTGTGTGTTACATTACATTCACTAGTAGGAGTGAGAAAAACATCACGGGGTGGTGCGCATTGTATGGGTGTGTGTTACGTTACATTCTCTAGTAGGAGTGAGAACAACATCACGGGGTGGTGCGCATTGTATGAGTGTGTGTTACGTTACATTCTCTAGTAGGAGTGAGAAAAACATCAGGGGTGGTGCGCATTGTATGGGTGTGTGTTACATTAGATTCACTAGTAGGAGTGAGAAAAACATCACGGGGTGGTGCGCATTGTATGCGTGTGTGTTACATTTGATTCACTAGTACGAGTGAGAAAAACATCACGGGGTGGTGCGCATTGTATGGGTGTGTGTTACATTTGATTCACTAGTAGCAGTGAGAAAAACATCACAGGGTGGTGCGCATTGTATGGTTGTGTGTTACATTATATTCACTAGTAGCAGTGAGAAAAACATCACGGGGTGGTGCGCATTGTATGGGTGTGTGTTACATTACATTCACTAGTAGCAGTGAGAAAAACATCACGGGGTGGTGCGCATTGTATGGGTGTGTGTTACATTACATTCACTAGTAGCAGTGAGAAAAACATCACGGGGTGGTGCGCATTGTATGGGTGTGTGTTACATTACATTCACTAGTAGGAGTGAGAAAAACATCACGGGGTGGTGCGCATTGTATGGGTGTGTGTTACATTACATTCACTAGTAGGAGTGAGAAAAACATCACGGGGTGGTGCGCATTGTATGGGTGTGTGTTACATTACATTCACTAGTAGGAGTGAGAAAAACATCACGGTGTGGTGCGCATTGTATGGGTGTGTGTTACATTACATTCACTAGTAGGAGTGAGAAAAACATCACGTGGTGGTTTGCATTGTATGGGTGTGTGTTACATTACATTCACTAGTAGGAGTGAGAAAAACATCACGGGGTGGTGCGCATTGTATGGGTGTGTGTTACATTAGATTCACTATTAGGAGTGAGAAAACATCACGGGGTGGTGCGCATTGTATGAGTGTGTGTTACGTTACATTCTCTAGTAGGAGTGAGAAAAACATCAGGGGTGGTGCGCATTGTATGGGTGTGTGTTACATTAGATTCACTAGTAGGAGTGAGAAAAACATCACAGGGTGGTGCGCATTGTATGGGTGTGTGTTACATTAGATTCACTATTAGGAGTGAGAAAACATCACGGGGTGGTGCGCATTGTATTGGTGTGTGTTACATTACATTCACTAGTAGGAGTGAGAAAAACATCACGGGGTGGTGCGCATTGTATGGGTGTGTGTTACATTACATTCACTAGTAGGAGTGAGAAAAACATCACGGGGTGGTGGGCAATGTATGGGTGTGTGTTACATTGGATTCACTAGTAGGAGTGAGAAAAACATCACGGGGTGGTGCGCATTGTATGGGTGTGTGTTACATTACATTCACTAGTAGGAGTGAGAAAAACATCACGGGGTGGTGCGCATTGTATGGGTGTGTGTTACATTACATTCACTAGTAGGAGTGAGAAAAACATAACAGGGTGGTGCGCATTGTATGGGTGTATGTTACACTACATTCACTAGTAGGAGTGAGAAAAACATCACGGGGTGGTGCGCATTGTATGGGTGTGTGTTACACTACATACACTAGTAGGAGTGACAAAAACATCACGGGGTGGTGCGCATTGTATGGGTGTGTGTTACATTACATTCACTAGTAGGAGTGAGAAAAACATCACGGGGTGGTGCGCATTGTATGGGTGTGTGTTACATTACATTCACTAGTAGGAGTGAGAAAATCATCACGGGATGGTGCGCATTGTATGGGTATGTGTTACATTACATTCACTAGTAGGAGTGAGAAAAACATCACTGGGTGTTGCGCATTGTATGGGTGTGTGTTACATTAAGTTCACTAGTAGGAGTGAGAAAAACATCACGGGGTGGTGCGCATTGTATGGGTGTGTGTTACATTACGTTCACTAGTAGGAGTGAGAAAAACATCACGGGGTGGTGCGCATTGTATGGGTGTGTGTTACATTACGTTCACTAGTAGGAGTGAGAAAAACATCACGGGGTGGTGCGCATTGTATGGGTGTGTGTTACGTTACATTCACCAGTAAGAGTGAGAAAAACATCACGGGGTGGTGCGCATTGTATGGGTGTGTGTTACATTACATTCTCTAGTAGGAGTGAGAAAAACATCACGGGGTGGTGCGCATTGTATGGGTGTGTGTTACGTTACATTCTCTAGTAGGAGTGAGAAAATCATCACGGGGCGGTGCGCATTGTATGGGTGTGTGTTACATTAGATTCACTAGTACGAGTGAGAAAAACATCACGGGGCGGTGCGCATTGTATGGGTGTGTGTTACATTAGATTCACTAGTAGGAGTGAGAAAAACATCACGGGGTGGTGCGCATTTTATGGGTGTGTGTTACATTAGATTCACTAGTAGGAGTGAGAAAAACATCACAGGGTGGTGGGCATTGTATGGGTGTGTGTTACATTAGATTCACTAGTAGGAGTGAGAAAAACATCACGGGGTGGTGTGCATTGTATGGGTGTGTGTTACATTAGATTCACTAGTAGGAGTGAGAAAAACATCACAGGGTGGTGCGCATTGTATGGCTGTGTGTTACATTACATTCACTAGTAGCAGTGAGAGAAACATCACGGGGTGGTGCGCATTGTATGGGTGTGTGTTACATTACATTCACTAGTAGCAGTGAGAGAAACATCACGGGGTGGTGCGCATTGTATGGGTGTGTGTTACATTACATTCACTAGTAGCAGTGAGAAAAACATCACGGGGTGGTGCGCATTGTATGGGTGTGTGTTACATTACATTCAATAGTAGCAGTGAGAAAATCATCACGGGGTGGTGCGCATTGTATGGCTGTGTGTTACATTAGATTCACCAGTAGCAGTGAGAAAAACATCACGGGGAGGTGCGCATTGTATGGGTGTGTGTTACATTAGATTCACTAGTAGCAGTGAGAAAAATATCACGGGGTGGTGCGCATTGTATGGGTGTGTGTTACATTAGATTCACTAGTAGCAGTGAGGAAAACATCACGGGGTGGTGCGCATTGTATGGGTGTGTGTTACATTATATTCACTAATAGCAGTGAGAAAAACATCACGGGGAGGTGCGCATTGTATGGGTGTGTGTTACATTAGATTCACTAGTAGGAGTGAGAAAAACATCACGGGGTGGTGCGCATTGTACGGGTGTGTGTTACATTAGATTCACTAGTAGGAGTGAGAAAAACATCACGGGGTGGTGCGCATTGTATGGGTGTGTGTTACATTATATTCACTAGTAGCAGTGAGAAAAACATCATGGGGTGGTGCGCATTGTATGGGTGTGTGTTACATTACATTCACTAGTAGGAGTGAGAAAAACATCACGGGGTGGTGCGCATTGTATGGGTGTGTGTTACATTACATTCACTAGTAGGAGTGAGAAAAACATCACGGGGTGGTGCGCATTGTATGGGTGTGTGTTACATTACATTCACTAGTAGGAGTGAGAAAAACATCACGGGGTGGTGCGCATTGTATGGGTGTGTGTTACATTACATTCACTAGTAGGAGTGAGAAAAACATCACGGGGTGGTGCGCATTGTATGGGTGTGTGTTACATTACATTCACTAGTAGGAGTGAGAAAAACATCACGGGGTGGTGCGCATTGTATGGGTGTGTGTTATATTAGATTCTCTAGTAGGAGTGAGAAAAACATCACAGGGTGGTGCGCATTGTATGGGTGTGTGTTACATTAGATTCACTATTAGGAGTGAGAAAACATCACGGGGTGGTGCGCATTGTATGGGTGTGTGTTACATTACATTCACTAGTAGGAGTGAGAAAATCATCACGGGATGGTGCGCATTGTATGGGTATGTGTTACATTACATTCACTAGTAGGAGTGAGAAAAACATCACGGGGTGTTGCGCATTGTATGGGTGTGTGTTACATTAAGTTCACTAGTAGGAGTGAGAAAAACATCACGGGGTGGTGCACATTGTATGGGTGTGTGTTATATTACGTTCACTAGTAGGAGTGAGAAAAACATCACGGGGTGGTGCGCATTGTATGGGTGTGTGTTACTTTAGGTTCACTAGTAGGAGTGAGAAAAACATCACGGGGTGGTGCGCATTGTATGGGTGTGTGTTACGTTACATTCACCAGTAGGAGTGAGAAAAACATCACGGGGTGGTGTGCATTGTATGTGTGTGTGTTACGTTACATTCACTAGTAGGAGTGAGAAAAACATCAAGGGGTGGTGCGCATTGTATGGGTGTGTGTTATGTTACATTCTATAGTAGGAGTGAGAAAATCATCACGGGGTGGTGCGCATTGTATGGGTGTGTGTTACATTAGATTCACTAGTAGGAGTGAGAAAAACATCACAGGGTGGTGGGCATTGTATGGGTGTGTGTTACATTAGATTCACTAGTAGGAGTGAGAAAAACATCACGGGGTGGTGTGCATTGTATGGGTGTGTGTTACATTAGATTCACTAGTAGGAGTGAGAAAAACATCACGGGGTGGTGCGCATTGTATGGGTGTGTGTTCCATTACATTCACTAGTAGCAGTGAGAGAAACATCACGGGGTGGTGCGCATTGTATGGGTGTGTGTTACATTACATTCACTAGTAGCAGTGAGAAAAACATCACGGGGTGGTGCGCATTGTATGGGTGTGTGTTACATTAGATTCACTAGTAGCAGTGAGAAAATCATCACGGGGTGGTGCGCATTGTATGGGTGTGTGTTACATTAGATTCACTAGTAGGAGTGAGAAAAACATCACAGGGTGGTGCGCATTGTATGGGTGTGTGTTACATTAGATTCACTATTAGGAGTGAGAAAACATCACGGGGTGGTGCGCATTGTATTGGTGTGTGTTACATTACATTCACTAGTAGGAGTGAGAAAAACATCACGGGGTGGTGCGCATTGTATGGGTGTGTGTTACATTACATTCACTAGTAGGAGTGAGAAAAACATCACGGGGTGGTGCGCAATGTATGGGTGTGTGTTACATTGAATTCACTAGTAGGAGTGAGAAAAACATCACGGGGTGGTGCGTATTGTATGGGTGTGTGTTACATTACATTCACTAGAAGGAGTGAGAAAAACATCACGGGGTGGTGCGCATTGTATGGGTGTGTGTTACATTACATTCACTAGTAGGAGTGAGAAAAACATCACAGGGTGGTGCGCATTGTATGGGTGTGTTTTACACTACATTCACTAGTAGGAGTGAGAAAAACATCACGGGGTGGTGCGCATTGTATGGGTGTGTGTTACATTACATTCACTAGTAGGAGTGACAAAAACATCACGGGGTGGTGCGCATTGTATGGGTGTGTGTTACATTAGATTCACTAGTAGGAGTGAGAAAAACATCACGGGGTGGTGCGCATTGTATGGGTGTGTGTTACATTAGATTCACTAGTAGGAGTGAGAAAAACATCACGGGGTGGTGCGAATTGTATGGGTGTGTGTTACATTACATTCACTAGTAGGAGTGAGAAAAACATCACGGGGTGGTGCGCATTGTATGGGTGTGTGTTACATTACATTCACTAGTAGGAGTGAGAAAAACATCACAGGGTGGTGCGCATTGTATGGGTGTGTGTTACATTACATTCACTAGTAGGAGTGAGAAAAACATCACGGGGTGGTGCGCATTGTATGGGTGTGTGTTACGTTACATTCTCTAGTAGGAGTGAGAACAACATCACGGGGTGGTGCGCATTGTATGAGTGTGTGTTACGTTACATTCTCTAGTAGGAGTGAGAAAAACATCAGGGGTGGTGCGCATTGTATGGGTGTGTGTTACATTAGATTCACTAGTAGGAGTGAGAAAAACATCACGGGGTGGTGCGCATTGTATGCGTGTGTGTTACATTTGATTCACTAGTACGAGTGAGAAAAACATCACGGGGTGGTGCGCATTGTATGGGTGTGTGTTACATTTGATTCACTAGTAGCAGTGAGAAAAACATCACAGGGTGGTGCGCATTGTATGGTTGTGTGTTACATTATATTCACTAGTAGCAGTGAGAAAAACATCACGGGGTGGTGCGCATTGTATGGGTGTGTGTTACATTACATTCACTAGTAGCAGTGAGAAAAACATCACGGGGTGGTGCGCATTGTATGGGTGTGTGTTACATTACATTCACTAGTAGCAGTGAGAAAAACATCACGGGGTGGTGCGCATTGTATGGGTGTGTGTTACATTACATTCACTAGTAGGAGTGAGAAAAACATCACGGGGTGGTGCGCATTGTATGGGTGTGTGTTACATTACATTCACTAGTAGGAGTGAGAAAAACATCACGGGGTGGTGCGCATTGTATGGGTGTGTGTTACATTACATTCACTAGTAGGAGTGAGAAAAACATCACGGTGTGGTGCGCATTGTATGGGTGTGTGTTACATTACATTCACTAGTAGGAGTGAGAAAAACATCACGTGGTGGTTTGCATTGTATGGGTGTGTGTTACATTACATTCACTAGTAGGAGTGAGAAAAACATCACGGGGTGGTGCGCATTGTATGGGTGTGTGTTACATTAGATTCACTATTAGGAGTGAGAAAACATCACGGGGTGGTGCGCATTGTATGAGTGTGTGTTACGTTACATTCTCTAGTAGGAGTGAGAAAAACATCAGGGGTGGTGCGCATTGTATGGGTGTGTGTTACATTAGATTCACTAGTAGGAGTGAGAAAAACATCACAGGGTGGTGCGCATTGTATGGGTGTGTGTTACATTAGATTCACTATTAGGAGTGAGAAAACATCACGGGGTGGTGCGCATTGTATTGGTGTGTGTTACATTACATTCACTAGTAGGAGTGAGAAAAACATCACGGGGTGGTGCGCATTGTATGGGTGTGTGTTACATTACATTCACTAGTAGGAGTGAGAAAAACATCACGGGGTGGTGGGCAATGTATGGGTGTGTGTTACATTGGATTCACTAGTAGGAGTGAGAAAAACATCACGGGGTGGTGCGCATTGTATGGGTGTGTGTTACATTACATTCACTAGTAGGAGTGAGAAAAACATCACGGGGTGGTGCGCATTGTATGGGTGTGTGTTACATTACATTCACTAGTAGGAGTGAGAAAAACATAACAGGGTGGTGCGCATTGTATGGGTGTATGTTACACTACATTCACTAGTAGGAGTGAGAAAAACATCACGGGGTGGTGCGCATTGTATGGGTGTGTGTTACACTACATACACTAGTAGGAGTGACAAAAACATCACGGGGTGGTGCGCATTGTATGGGTGTGTGTTACATTACATTCACTAGTAGGAGTGAGAAAAACATCACGGGGTGGTGCGCATTGTATGGGTGTGTGTTACATTACATTCACTAGTAGGAGTGAGAAAATCATCACGGGATGGTGCGCATTGTATGGGTATGTGTTACATTACATTCACTAGTAGGAGTGAGAAAAACATCACTGGGTGTTGCGCATTGTATGGGTGTGTGTTACATTAAGTTCACTAGTAGGAGTGAGAAAAACATCACGGGGTGGTGCGCATTGTATGGGTGTGTGTTACATTACGTTCACTAGTAGGAGTGAGAAAAACATCACGGGGTGGTGCGCATTGTATGGGTGTGTGTTACATTACGCACACTAGTAGGAGTGAGAAAAACATCACGGGGTGGTGCGCATTGTATGGGTGTGTGTTACGTTACATTCACCAGTAAGAGTGAGAAAAACATCACGGGGTGGTGCGCATTGTATGGGTGTGTGTTACATTACATTCTCTAGTAGGAGTGAGAAAAACATCACGGGGTGGTGCGCATTGTATGGGTGTGTGTTACGTTACATTCTCTAGTAGGAGTGAGAAAATCATCACGGGGCGGTGCGCATTGTATGGGTGTGTGTTACATTAGATTCACTAGTACGAGTGAGAAAAACATCACGGGGCGGTGCGCATTGTATGGGTGTGTGTTACATTAGATTCACTAGTAGGAGTGAGAAAAACATCACGGGGTGGTGCGCATTTTATGGGTGTGTGTTACATTAGATTCACTAGTAGGAGTGAGAAAAACATCACAGGGTGGTGGGCATTGTATGGGTGTGTGTTACATTAGATTCACTAGTAGGAGTGAGAAAAACATCACGGGGTGGTGTGCATTGTATGGGTGTGTGTTACATTAGATTCACTAGTAGGAGTGAGAAAAACATCACAGGGTGGTGCGCATTGTATGGCTGTGTGTTACATTACATTCACTAGTAGCAGTGAGAGAAACATCACGGGGTGGTGCGCATTGTATGGGTGTGTGTTACATTACATTCACTAGTAGCAGTGAGAGAAACATCACGGGGTGGTGCGCATTGTATGGGTGTGTGTTACATTACATTCACTAGTAGCAGTGAGAAAAACATCACGGGGTGGTGCGCATTGTATGGGTGTGTGTTACATTACATTCAATAGTAGCAGTGAGAAAATCATCACGGGGTGGTGCGCATTGTATGGCTGTGTGTTACATTAGATTCACCAGTAGCAGTGAGAAAAACATCACGGGGAGGTGCGCATTGTATGGGTGTGTGTTACATTAGATTCACTAGTAGCAGTGAGAAAAATATCACGGGGTGGTGCGCATTGTATGGGTGTGTGTTACATTAGATTCACTAGTAGCAGTGAGGAAAACATCACGGGGTGGTGCGCATTGTATGGGTGTGTGTTACATTATATTCACTAATAGCAGTGAGAAAAACATCACGGGGAGGTGCGCATTGTATGGGTGTGTGTTACATTAGATTCACTAGTAGGAGTGAGAAAAACATCACGGGGTGGTGCGCATTGTACGGGTGTGTGTTACATTAGATTCACTAGTAGGAGTGAGAAAAACATCACGGGGTGGTGCGCATTGTATGGGTGTGTGTTACATTATATTCACTAGTAGCAGTGAGAAAAACATCATGGGGTGGTGCGCATTGTATGGGTGTGTGTTACATTACATTCACTAGTAGGAGTGAGAAAAACATCACGGGGTGGTGCGCATTGTATGGGTGTGTGTTACATTACATTCACTAGTAGGAGTGAGAAAAACATCACGGGGTGGTGCGCATTGTATGGGTGTGTGTTACATTACATTCACTAGTAGGAGTGAGAAAAACATCACGGGGTGGTGCGCATTGTATGGGTGTGTGTTACATTACATTCACTAGTAGGAGTGAGAAAAACATCACGGGGTGGTGCGCATTGTATGGGTGTGTGTTACATTACATTCACTAGTAGGAGTGAGAAAAACATCACGGGGTGGTGCGCATTGTATGGGTGTGTGTTATATTAGATTCTCTAGTAGGAGTGAGAAAAACATCACAGGGTGGTGCGCATTGTATGGGTGTGTGTTACATTAGATTCACTATTAGGAGTGAGAAAACATCACGGGGTGGTGCGCATTGTATGGGTGTGTGTTACATTACATTCACTAGTAGGAGTGAGAAAATCATCACGGGATGGTGCGCATTGTATGGGTATGTGTTACATTACATTCACTAGTAGGAGTGAGAAAAACATCACGGGGTGTTGCGCATTGTATGGGTGTGTGTTACATTAAGTTCACTAGTAGGAGTGAGAAAAACATCACGGGGTGGTGCACATTGTATGGGTGTGTGTTATATTACGTTCACTAGTAGGAGTGAGAAAAACATCACGGGGTGGTGCGCATTGTATGGGTGTGTGTTACTTTAGGTTCACTAGTAGGAGTGAGAAAAACATCACGGGGTGGTGCGCATTGTATGGGTGTGTGTTACGTTACATTCACCAGTAGGAGTGAGAAAAACATCACGGGGTGGTGTGCATTGTATGTGTGTGTGTTACGTTACATTCACTAGTAGGAGTGAGAAAAACATCAAGGGGTGGTGCGCATTGTATGGGTGTGTGTTATGTTACATTCTATAGTAGGAGTGAGAAAATCATCACGGGGTGGTGCGCATTGTATGGGTGTGTGTTACATTAGATTCACTAGTAGGAGTGAGAAAAACATCACAGGGTGGTGGGCATTGTATGGGTGTGTGTTACATTAGATTCACTAGTAGGAGTGAGAAAAACATCACGGGGTGGTGTGCATTGTATGGGTGTGTGTTACATTAGATTCACTAGTAGGAGTGAGAAAAACATCACGGGGTGGTGCGCATTGTATGGGTGTGTGTTCCATTACATTCACTAGTAGCAGTGAGAGAAACATCACGGGGTGGTGCGCATTGTATGGGTGTGTGTTACATTACATTCACTAGTAGCAGTGAGAAAAACATCACGGGGTGGTGCGCATTGTATGGGTGTGTGTTACATTAGATTCACTAGTAGCAGTGAGAAAATCATCACGGGGTGGTGCGCATTGTATGGGTGTGTGTTACATTAGATTCACTAGTAGGAGTGAGAAAAACATCACAGGGTGGTGCGCATTGTATGGGTGTGTGTTACATTAGATTCACTATTAGGAGTGAGAAAACATCACGGGGTGGTGCGCATTGTATTGGTGTGTGTTACATTACATTCACTAGTAGGAGTGAGAAAAACATCACGGGGTGGTGCGCATTGTATGGGTGTGTGTTACATTACATTCACTAGTAGGAGTGAGAAAAACATCACGGGGTGGTGCGCAATGTATGGGTGTGTGTTACATTGAATTCACTAGTAGGAGTGAGAAAAACATCACGGGGTGGTGCGTATTGTATGGGTGTGTGTTACATTACATTCACTAGAAGGAGTGAGAAAAACATCACGGGGTGGTGCGCATTGTATGGGTGTGTGTTACATTACATTCACTAGTAGGAGTGAGAAAAACATCACAGGGTGGTGCGCATTGTATGGGTGTGTTTTACACTACATTCACTAGTAGGAGTGAGAAAAACATCACGGGGTGGTGCGCATTGTATGGGTGTGTGTTACATTACATTCACTAGTAGGAGTGACAAAAACATCACGGGGTGGTGCGCATTGTATGGGTGTGTGTTACATTATATTCACTAGTAGGAGTGAGAAAAACATCACGGGGTGGTGCGCATTGTATGGGTGTGTGTTACATTACATTCACTAGTAGGAGTGAGAAAATCATCACGGGATGGTGTGCATTGTATGGGTATGTGTTACATTACATTCACTAGTAGGAGTGAGAAAAACATCACGGGGTGTTGCGCATTGTATGGGTGTGTGTTACATTAAGTTCACTAGTAGGAGTGAGAAAAACATCACGGGGTGGTGCGCATTGTATGGGTGTGTGTTACATTATGTTCACTAGTAGGAGTGAGAAAAACATCACGGGGTGGTGCGCATTGTTTGGGTGTGTGTTACATTAGATTCACTAGTAGGAGTGAGAAAAACATTACGGGGTGGTGCGCATTGTATGGGTGTGTGTTACGTTACATTCACCATTAGGAGTGAGAAAAACATCACGGGGTGGTGTGCATTGTATGGGTGTGTGTTACGTTACATTCACTAGTAGGAGTGAGAAAAACATCACGGGGTGGTGCGCATTGTATGGGTGTGTGTTATGTTACATTCTCTAGTAGGAGTGAGAAAATCATCACGGGGTGGTGCGCATTGTATGGGTGTGTGTTACATTAGATTCACTAGTACGAGTGAGAAAAACATCACGGGGTGGTGCGCATTGTATGGGTGTGTGTTACATTAGATTCACTAGTAGGAGTGAGAAAAACATCATGGGGTGGTGCGCATTGTATGGGTGTGTGTTACATTACATTCACTAGTAGGAGTGAGAAAAACATCACGGGGTGGTGCGCATTGTATGGTTGTGTGTTACATTAGATTCACTAGTAGGAGTGAGAAAAACATCACGGGGTGTTGTGCATTGTATGGGTGTGTGTTACATTAGATTCACTAGTAGGAGTGAGAAAAACATCACGGGGTGGTGCGCATTGTATGGGTGTGTGTTACATTACATTCACTAGTAGCAGTGAGAGAAACATCACGGGGTGTTGCGCATTGTATGGGTGTGTGTTCCATTACATTCACTAGTAGCAGTGAGAGAAACATCACGGGGTGGTGCGCATTGTATGGGTGTGTGTTACATTACATTCACTAGTAGCAGTGAGAAAAACATCACGGGGTGGTGCGCATTGTATGGGTGTGTGTTACATTAGATTCACTAGTAGCAGTGAGAAAATCATCACGGGGTGGTGCGCATTGTATGGGTGTGTGTTATATTAGATTCACTAGTAGCAGTTAGAAAAACATCACGGGGTGGTGCGCATTGTATGGGTGTGTGTTACATTAGATTCACTAGTAGCAGTGAGAAAAACATCACGGGGTGGTGCGCATTGTATGGGTGTGTGTTACATTAGATTCACTAGTAGGAGTGAGAAAAACATCACGGGGTGGTGCGCATTGTATGGGTGTGTGTTACATTTGATTCACTAGTAGGAGTGAGAAAAACATCACGGGGTGGTGCGCATTGTATGGGTGTGTGTTACATTTGATTCACTAGTAGCAGTGAGAAAAACATCACGGGGTGGTGCGCATTGTATGGGTGTGTGTTACATTACATTCACTAGTAGCAGTGAGAAAAACATCACGGGGTGCTGCGCATTGTATGGGTGTGTGTTACATTACATTCACTAGTAGCAGTGAGAAATACATCACGGGGTGGTGCGCATTGTATGGGTGTGTGTTACATTACATTCACTAGTAGGAGTGAGAAAAACATCACGGGGTGGTGCGCATTGTATGGGTGTGTGTTACATGACATTCACTAGTGGGAGTGAGAAAAACATCACGGGGTGGTGCGCATTGTATGGGTGTGTGTTACATTACATTCACTAGTAGGAGTGAGAAAAACATCACGGGGTGGTGCACCTTGTTTGGGTGTGTGTTACATTACATTCACTAGTAGGAGTGAGAAAAACATCACGGGGTGGTGCGCATTGTATGGGTGTGTGTTACATTACATTCACTAGTAGGAGTGAGAAAAACATCACAGGGTGGTGCGCATTGTATGGGTGTGTGTTACATTACATTCACTAGTAGGAGTGAGAAAAACATCACGGAGTGGTGCGCATTGTATGGGTGTGTGTTATATTACATTCACTAGTAGCAGTGAGAAAATCATCACGGTGTGGTGCGCATTGTATGGGTGTGTGTTACATTAGATTCACTATTAGGAGTGAGAAAACATCACGGGGTGGTGCGCATTGTATGGGTGTGTGTTACATTACATTCACTAGTAGGAGTGAGAAAAACATCACGGGGTGGTGCGCATTGTATGGGTGTGTGTTACATTACATTCACTAGTAGGAGTGAGAAAAACATCACGGGGTGGTGCGCATTGTATGGGTGTGTGTTACATTACATTCACTAGTAGGAGTTAGAAAAAACATCACGGGGTGGTGCGCATTGTATGGGTGTGTGTTACATTAGATTCACTAGTAGGAGTGAGAAAACATCACGGGGTGGTGCGCATTGTATGGGTGTGTGTTACATTACATTCACTAGTAGGAGTGAGAAAAACATCACGGGGTGGTGCGCATTGTATGGGTGTGTGTTACATTAGATTCACTAGTAGGAGTGAGAAAAACATCACGGGGCGGTGCGCATTGTATGGGTGTGTGTTACATTAGATTCACTATTAGGAGTGAGAAAACATCACGGGGTGGTGCGCATTGTATGGGTGTGTGTTACATTACATTCACTAGTAGGAGTGAGAAAAACATCACGGGGTGGTGCGCATTGTACGGGTGTGTGTTACATTAGATTCACTAGTAGGAGTGAGAAAAACATCACGGGGTGGTGCGCATTGTATGGGTGTGTGTTACATTATATTCACTAGTAGCAGTGAGAAAAACATCATGGGGTGGTGCGCATTGTATGGGTGTGTGTTACATTACATTCACTAGTAGGAGTGAGAAAAACATCACGGGGTGGTGCGCATTGTATGGGTGTGTGTTACATTACATTCACTAGTAGGAGTGAGAAAAACATCACGGGGTGGTGCGCATTGTATGGGTGTGTGTTACATTACATTCACTAGTAGGAGTGAGAAAAACATCACGGGGTGGTGCGCATTGTATGGGTGTGTGTTACATTACATTCACTAGTAGGAGTGAGAAAAACATCACGGTGTGGTGCGCATTGTATGGGTGTGTGTTACATTACATTCACTAGTAGGAGTGAGAAAAACATCACGGGGTGGTGCGCATTGTATGGGTGTGTGTTATATTAGATTCACTAGTAGGAGTGAGAAAAACATCACAGGGTGGTGCGCATTGTATGGGTGTGTGTTACATTAGATTCACTATTAGGAGTGAGAAAACATCACGGGGTGGTGCGCATTGTATGGGTGTGTGTTACATTACATTCACTAGTAGGAGTGAGAAAATCATCACGGGATGGTGCGCATTGTATGGGTATGTGTTACATTACATTCACTAGTAGGAGTGAGAAAAACATCACGGGGTGTTGCGCATTGTATGGGTGTGTGTTACATTAAGTTCACTAGTAGGAGTGAGAAAAACATCACGGGGTGGTGCGCATTGTATGGGTGTGTGTTACATTACGTTCACTAGTAGGAGTGAGAAAAACATCACGGGGTGGTGCGCATTGTATGGGTGTGTGTCACTTTAGATTCACTAGTAGGAGTGAGAAAAACATCACGGGGTGGTGCGCATTGTATGGGTGTGTGTTACGTTACATTCACCAGTAGGAGTGAGAAAAACATCACGGGGTGGTGTGCATTGTATGGGTGTGTGTTACGTTACATTCACTAGTAGGAGTGAGAAAAACATCACGGGGTGGTGCGCATTGTATGGGTGTGTGTTATGTTACATTCTCTAGTAGGAGTGAGAAAATCATCACGGGGTGGTGCGCATTGTATGGGTGTGTGTTACATTAGATTCACTAGTAGGAGTGAGAAAAACATCACAGGGTGGTGGGCATTGTATGGGTGTGTGTTACATTAGATTCACTAGTAGGAGTGAGAAAAACATCACGGGGTGGTGTGCATTGTATGGGTGTGTGTTACATTAGATTCACTAGTAGGAGTGAGAAAAACATCACGGGGTGGTGCGCATTGTATGGGTGTGTGTTCCATTACATTCACTAGTAGCAGTGAGAGAAACATCACGGGGTTGTGCGCATTGTATGGGTGTGTGTTACATTACATTCACTAGTAGCAGTGAGAAAAACATCACGGGGTGG
This sequence comes from Cavia porcellus, assembly GCF_034190915.1. Taxonomy (NCBI): domain Eukaryota; kingdom Metazoa; phylum Chordata; class Mammalia; order Rodentia; family Caviidae; genus Cavia; species Cavia porcellus. The sequence goes on from NW_026947958.1 coordinate 38,542, forward strand.
TGCGCATTGTATGGGTGTGTGTTACATTAGATTCACTAGTAGCAGTGAGAAAATCATCACGGGGTGGTGCGCATTGTATGGGTGTGTGTTACATTAGATTCACTATTAGGAGTGAGAAAACATCACGGGGTGGTGCGCATTGTATGGGTGTGTGTTACATTATATTCACTAGTAGCAGTGAGAAAAACATCACGGGGTGGTGCGCATTTTATGGGTGTGTGTTACATTACATTCACTAGTAGGAGTGAGAAAAACATCACGGTGTGGTGCGCATTGTATGGGTGTGTGTTACGTTACATTCACTAGTAGGAGTGAGAAAAACATCACGGGGTGGTGCGCATTGTATGGGTGTGTGTTACATTACATTCACTAGTAGGAGTGAGAAAAACATCACGGGGTGGTGCGCATTGTATGGGTGTGTGTTACATTACATTCACTAGTAGGAGTGAGAAAAACATCACGGGGTGGTGCGCATTGTATGGGTGTGTGTTACATTAGATTCACTAGTAGGAGTGAGAAAAAATTCACAGGGTGGTGCGCATTGTATGGGTGTGTGTTACATTAGATTCACTATTAGGAGTGAGAAAACATCACGGGGTGGTGCGCATTGTATTGGTGTGTGTTACATTACATTCACTAGTAGGAGTGAGAAAAACATCACGGGGTGGTGCGCATTGTATGGGTGTGTGTTACATTACATTCACTAGTAGGAGTGAGAAAAACATCACGGGGTGGTGCGCAATGTATGGGTGTGTGTTACATTGAATTCACTAGTAGGAGTGAGAAAAACATCACGGGGTGGTGCGTATTGTATGGGTGTGTGTTACATTACATTCACTAGAAGGAGTGAGAAAAACATCACGGGGTGGTGCGCATTGTATGGGTGTGTGTTACATTACATTCACTAGTAGGAGTGAGAAAAACATCACAGGGTGGTGCGCATTGTATGGGTGTGTTTTACACTACATTCACTAGTAGGAGTGAGAAAAACATCACGGGGTGGTGCGCATTGTATGGGTGTGTGTTACATTACATTCACTAGTAGAAGTGACAAAAACATCACGGGGTGGTGCGCATTGTATGGGTGTGTGTTACATTATATTCACTAGTAGGAGTGAGAAAAACATCACGGGGTGGTGCGCATTGTATGGGTGTGTGTTACATTACATTCACTAGTAGGAGTGAGAAAATCATCACGGGATGGTGCGCATTGTATGGGTATGTGTTACATTACATTCACTAGAAGGAGTGAGAAAAACATCACGGGGTGTTTGCGCATTTTATGGGTGTGTGTTACATTAAGTTCACTAGTAGGAGTGAGAAATACATCACGGGGTGATGCGCATTGTATGGGTGTGTGTTACATTAGATTCACTAGTAGGAGTGAGAAAAACATCACGGGGTGGTGCGCATTGTATGGGTGTGTGTTACGTTACATTCACCATTAGGAGTGAGAAAAACATCACGGGGTGGTGTGCATTGTATGGGTGTGTGTTACGTTACATTCACTAGTAGGAGTGAGAAAAACATCACGGGGTGGTGCGCATTGTATGGGTGTGTGTTATGTTACATTCTCTAGTAGGAGTGAGAAAATCATCACGGGGTGGTGCGCATTGTGTGGGTGTGTGTTACATTAGATTCACTAGTACGAGTGAGAAAAACATCACGGGGTGGTGCGCATTGTATGGGTGTGTGTTACATTAGATTCACTAGTAGGAGTGAGAAAAACATCACGGGGTGGTGCGCATTGTATGGGTGTGTGTTACATTAGATTCACTAGTAGGAGTGAGAAAAACATCACAGGGTGCTGGGCATTGTATGGGTGTGTGTTACATTAGATTCACTAGTAGGAGTGAGAAAAACATCACGGGGTGGTGTGCATTGTATGGGTGTGTGTTACATTAGATTCACTAGTAGGAGTGAGAAAAACATCACGGGGTGGTGCGCATTGTATGGGTGTGTGTTACATTACATTCACTAGTAGCAGTGAGAGAAACATCACGGGGTGTTGCGCATTGTATGGGTGTGTGTTCCATTACATTCACTAGTAGCAGTGAGAGAAACATCACGGGGTGGTGCGCATTGTATGGGTGTGTGTTACATTACATTCACTAGTAGCAGTGAGAAAAACATCACGGGGTGGTGCGCATTGTATGGGTGTGTGTTACATTAGATTCACTAGTAGCAGTGAGAAAATCATCACGGGGTGGTGCGCATTGTATGGGTGTGTGTTACATTATATTCACTAGTAGGAGTGAGAAAAACATCACGGGGTGGTGCGCATTGTATGGGTGTGTGTTACATTACATTCACTAGTAGGAGTGAGAAAATCATCACGGGATGGTGCGCATTGTATGGGTATGTGTTACATTACATTCACTAGTAGGAGTGAGAAAAACATCACGGGGTGTTGCGCATTGTATGGGTGTGTGTTACATTAAGTTCACTAGTAGGAGTGAGAAAAACATCACGGGGTGGTGCGCATTGTATGGGTGTGTGTTACATTAGATTCACTAGTAGGAGTGAGAAAAACATCACGGGGTGGTGCGCATTGTATGGGTGTGTGTTACGTTACATTCACCATTAGGAGTGAGAAAAACATCACGGGGTGGTGTGCATTGTATGGGTGTGTGTTACGTTACATTCACTAGTAGGAGTGAGAAAAACATCACGGGGTGGTGCGCATTGTATGGGTGTGTGTTATGTTACATTCTCTAGTAGGAGTGAGAAAATCATCACGGGGTGGTGCGCATTGTATGGGTGTGTGTTACATTAGATTCACTAGTACGAGTGAGAAAAACATCACGGGGTGGTGCGCATTGTATGGGTGTGTGTTACATTAGATTCACTAGTAGGAGTGAGAAAAACATCACGGGGTGGTGCGCATTGTATGGGTGTGTGTTACATTAGATTCACTAGTAGGAGTGAGAAAAACATCACAGGGTGCTGGGCATTGTATGGGTGTGTGTTACATTAGATTCACTAGTAGGAGTGAGAAAAACATCACGGGGTGGTGTGCATTGTATGGGTGTGTGTTACATTAGATTCACTAGTAGGAGTGAGAAAAACATCACGGGGTGGTGCGCATTGTATGGGTGTGTGTTACATTACATTCACTAGTAGCAGTGAGAGAAACATCACGGGGTGTTGCGCATTGTATGGGTGTGTGTTCCATTACATTCACTAGTAGCAGTGAGAGAAACATCACGGGGTGGTGCGCATTGTATGGGTGTGTGTTACATTACATTCACTAGTAGCAGTGAGAAAAACATCACGGGGTGGTGCGCATTGTATGGGTGTGTGTTACATTAGATTCACTAGTAGCAGTGAGAAAATCATCACGGGGTGGTGCGCATTGTATGGGTGTGTGTTATATTAGATTCACTAGTAGCAGTGAGAAAATCATCACGGGGTGGTGCGCATTGTATGGGTGTGTGTTACATTAGATTCACTAGTAGCAGTGAGAAAAACATCACGGGGTGGTGCGCATTGTATGGGTGTGTGTTACATTAGATTCACTAGTAGGAGTGAGAAAAACATCACGGGGTGGTGCGCATTGTATGGGTGTGTGTTACATTTGATTCACTAGTAGGAGTGAGAAAAACATCACGGGGTGGTGCGCATTGTATGGGTGTGTGTTACATTTGATTCACTAGTAGCAGTGAGAAAAACATCACGGGGTGGTGCGCATTGTATGGGTGTGTGTTACATTACATTCACTAGTAGCAGTGAGAAAAACATCACGGGGTGGTGCGCATTGTATGGTTGTGTGTTACATTACATTCACTAGTAGCAGTGAGAAATACATAACGGGGAGCTGCGCATTGTATGGGTGTGTGTTACATTACATTCACTAGTAGGAGTGAGAAAAACATCACGGGGTGGTGCGCATTGTATGGGTGTGTGTTACATTACATTCACTAGTAGGAGTGAGAAAAACATCACGGGGTGGTGCGCATTGTATGGGTGTGTGTTACATGACATTCACTAGTGGGAGTGAGAAAAACATCACGGGGTGGTGCGCATTGTATGGCTGTGTGTTACATTACATTCACTAGTAGGAGTGAGAAAAACATCACGGGGTGGTGCACCTTGTTTGGGTGTGTGTTACATTACATTCACAAGTAGGAGTGAGAAAAACATCACGGGGTGGTGCGCATTGTATGGGTGTGTGTTACATTACATTCACTAGTAGGAGTGAGAAAAACATCACAGGGTGGTGCGCATTGTATGGGTGTGTGTTACATTACATTCACTAGTAGGAGTGAGAAAAACATCACGGAGTGGTGCGCATTGTATGGGTGTGTGTTATATTACATTCACTAGTAGCAGTGAGAACATCATCACGGTGTGGTGCGCATTGTATGGGTGTGTGTTACATTAGATTCACTATTAGGAGTGAGAACACATCACGGGGTGGTGCGCATTGTATGGGTGTGTGTTACATTACATTCACTAGTAGGAGTGAGAAAAACATCACGGGGTGGTGCGCATTGTATGGGTGTGTGTTACATTACATTCACTAGTAGGAGTGAGAAAAACATCACGGGGTGGTGCGCATTGTATGGGTGTGTGTTACATTACATTCACTAGTAGGAGTGAGAAAAAACATCACGGGGTGGTGCGCATTGTATGGGTGTGTGTTACATTAGATTCACTAGTAGGAGTGAGAAAACATCACGGGGTGGTGCGCATTGTATTGGTGTGTGTTACATTACATTCACTAGTAGGAGTGAGAAAAACATCACGGGGTGGTGCGCATTGTATGGGTGTGTGTTACATTAGATTCACTAGTAGGAGTGAGAAAAACATCACGGGGCGGTGCGCATTGTATGGGTGTGTGTTACATTAGATTCACTAGTAGGAGTGAGAAAAACATCACGGGGTGGTGCGCATTGTATGGGTGTGTGTTATATTAGATTCACTAGTAGCAGTGAGAAAAACATCACGGGGTGGTGCGCATTGTATGGGTGTGTGTTACATTAGATTCACTAGTAGCAGTGAGAAAAACATCACGGGGTGGTGCGCATTGTATGGGTGTGTGTTACATTACATTCACTAGTAGGAGTGAGAAAAACATCACGGGGTGGTGCGCATTGTATGGGTGTGTGTTACATTTGATTCACTAGTAGGAGTGAGAAAAACATCACGGGGTGGTGCGCATTGTATGGGTGTGTGTTACATTTGATTCACTAGTAGCAGTGAGAAAAACATCACGGGGTGGTGCGCAATGTATGGGTGTGTGTTACATTACATTCACTAGTAGCAGTGAGAAAAACATCACGGGGTGGTGCGCATTGTATGGGTGTGTGTTACATTACATTCACTAGTAGCAGTGAGAAATACATAACGGGGTGCTGCGCATTGTATGGGTGTGTGTTACATTACATTCACTAGTAGGAGTGAGAAAAACATCACGTGGTGGTGCGCATTGTATGGGTGTGTGTTACATTACATTCACTAGTAGGAGTGAGAAAAACATCACGGGGTGGTGCGCATTGTATGGGTGTGTGTTACATGACATTCACTAGTGGGAGTGAGAAAAACATCACGGGGTGGTGCGCATTGTATGGGTGTGTGTTACATTACATTCACTAGTAGGAGTGAGAAAAACATCACGGGGTGGTGCACCTTGTTTGGGTGTGTGTTACATTACATTCACTAGTAGGAGTGAGAAAAACATCACGGGGTGGTGCGCATTGTATGGGTGTGTGTTACATTACATTCACTAGTAGGAGTGAGAAAAACATCACAGGGTGGTGCGCATTGTATGGGTGTGTGTTACATTACATTCACTAGTAGGAGTGAGAAAAACATCACGGAGTGGTGCGCATTGTATGGGTGTGTGTTATATTACATTCACTAGTAGCAGTGAGAAAATCATCACGGGGTGGTGCGCATTGTATGGGTGTGTGTTACATTAGATTCACTATTAGGAGTGAGAAAACATCACGGGGTGGTGCGCATTGTATGGGTGTGTGTTACATTATATTCACTAGTAGCAGTGAGAAAAACATCACGGGGTGGTGCGCATTGTATGGGTGTGTGTTACATTACATTCACTAGTAGGAGTGAGAAAACATCACGGTGTGGTGCGCATTGTATGGGTGTGTGTTACGTTACATTCACTAGTAGGAGTGAGAAAAACATCACGGGGTGGTGCGCATTGTATGGGTGTGTGTTACATTACATTCACTAGTAGGAGTGAGAAAAACATCACGGGGTGGTGCGCATTGTATGGGTGTGTGTTACATTACATTCACTAGTAGGAGTGAGAAAAACATCACGGGGTGGTGCGCATTGTATGGGTGTGTGTTACATTAGATTCACTAGTAGGAGTGAGAAAAACATCACAGGGTGGTGCGCATTGTATGGGTGTGTGTTACATTAGATTCACTATTAGGAGTGAGAAAACATCACGGGGTGGTGCGCATTGTATTGGTGTGTGTTACATTACATTCACTAGTAGGAGTGAGAAAAACATCACGGTGTGGTGCGCATTGTATGGGTGTGTGTTACATTACATTCACTAGTAGGAGTGAGAAAAACATCACGGGGTGGTGCGCAATGTATGGGTGTGTGTTACATTGAATTCACTAGTAGGAGTGAGAAAAACATCACGGGGTGGTGCGTATTGTATGGGTGTGTGTTACATTACATTCACTAGAAGGAGTGAGAAAAACATCACGGGGTGGTGCGCATTGTATGGGTGTGTGTTACATTACATTCACTAGTAGGAGTGAGAAAAACATCACAGGGTGGTGCGCATTGTATGGGTGTGTTTTACACTACATACACTAGTAGGAGTGAGAAAAACATCACGGGGTGGTGCGCATTGTATGGGTGTGTGTTACATTACATTCACTAGTAGAAGTGACAAAAACATCACGGGGTGGTGCGCATTGTATGGGTGTGTGTTACATTATATTCACTAGTAGGAGTGAGAAAAACATCACGGGGTGGTGCGCATTGTATGGGTGTGTGTTACATTACATTCACTAGTAGGAGTGAGAAAATCATCACGGGATGGTGCGCATTGTATGGGTATGTGTTACATTACATTCACTAGTAGGAGTGAGAAAAACATCACGGGGTGTTGCGCATTGTATGGGTGTGTGTTACATTAAGTTCACTAGTAGGAGTGAGAAATACATCACGGGGTGATGCGCATTGTATGGTGTGTGTTACATTAGATTCACTAGTAGGAGTGAGAAAAACATCACGGGGTGGTGCGCATTGTATGGGTGTGTGTTACGTTACATTCACCATTAGGAGTGAGAAAAACATCACGGGGTGGTGTGCATTGTATGGGTGTGTGTTACGTTACATTCACTAGTAGGAGTGAGAAAAACATCACGGGGTGGTGCGCATTGTATGGGTGTGTGTTATGTTACATTCTCTAGTAGGAGTGAGAAAATCATCACGGGGTGGTGCGCATTGTATGGGTGTGTGTTACATTAGATTCACTAGTACGAGTGAGAAAAACATCACGGGGTGGTGCGCATTGTATGGGTGTGTGTTACATTAGATTCACTAGTAGGAGTGAAAAAACATCACGGGGTGGTGCGCATTGTATGGGTGTGTGTTACATTAGATTCACTAGTAGGAGTGAGAAAAACATCACAGGGTGCTGGGCATTGTATGGGTGTGTGTTACATTAGATTCACTAGTAGGAGTGAGAAAAACATCACGGGGTGGTGTGCATTGTATGGGTGTGTGTTACATTAGATTCACTAGTAGGAGTGAGAAAAAACATCACCGGGGCGGTGCGCATTTTATGGGTGTGTGTTACATTAGATTCACTAGTAGGAGTGAGAAAAACATCACAGGGTGGTGGGCATTGTATGGGTGTGTGTTACATTAGATTCACTAGTAGGAGTGAGAAAAACATCACGGGGTGGTGTGCATTGTATGGGTGTGTGTTACATTAGATTCACTAGTAGGAGTGAGAAAAACATCACAGGGTGGTGCGCATTGTATGGCTGTGTGTTACATTACATTCACTAGTAGCAGTGAGAGAAACATCACGGGGTGGTGCGCATTGTATGGGTGTGTGTTACATTACATTCACTAGTAGCAGTGAGAGAAACATCACGGGGTGGTGCGCATTGTATGGGTGTGTGTTACATTACATTCACTAGTAGCAGTGAGAAAAAACATCACGGGGTGGTGCGCATTGTATGGGTGTGTGTTACATTACATTCAATAGTAGCAGTGAGAAAATCATCACGGGGTGGTGCGCATTGTATGGCTGTGTGTTACATTAGATTCACCAGTAGCAGTGAGAAAAACATCACGGGGAGGTGCGCATTGTATGGGTGTGTGTTACATTAGATTCACTAGTAGCAGTGAGAAAAATATCACGGGGTGGTGCGCATTGTATGGGTGTGTGTTACATTAGATTCACTAGTAGCAGTGAGAAAAACATCACGGGGTGGTGCGCATTGTATGGGTGTGTGTTACATTATATTCACTAATAGCAGTGAGAAAAACATCACGGGGAGGTGCGCATTGTATGGGTGTGTGTTACATTAGATTCACTAGTAGGAGTGAGAAAACATCACGGGGTGGTGCGCATTGTACGGGTGTGTGTACATTAGATTCACTAGTAGGAGTGAGAAAAACATCACGGGTGGTGCGCATTGTATGGGTGTGTGTTACATTATATTCACTAGTAGCAGTGAGAAAAACATCATGGGGTGGTGCGCATTGTATGGGTGTGTGTTACATTACATTCACTAGTAGGAGTGAGAAAAACATCACGGGGTGGTGCGCATTGTATGGGTGTGTGTTACATTACATTCACTAGTAGGAGTGAGAAAAACATCACGGGGTGGTGCGCATTGTATGGGTGTGTGTTACATTACATTCACTAGTAGGAGTGAGAAAAACATCACGGGGTGGTGCGCATTGTATGGGTGTGTGTTACATTACATTCACTAGTAGGAGTGAGAAAAACATCACGGGGTGGTGCGCATTGTATGGGTGTGTGTTACATTACATCACTAGTAGGAGTGAGAAAAACATCACGGGGTGGTGCGCATTGTATGGGTGTGTGTTATATTAGATTCTCTAGTAGGAGTGAGAAAAACATCACAGGGTGGTGCGCATTGTATGGGTGTGTGTTACATTAGATTCACTATTAGGAGTGAGAAAAACATCACGGGGTGGTGCGCATTGTATGGGTGTGTGTTACATTACATTCACTAGTAGGAGTGAGAAAATCATCACGGGATGGTGCGCATTGTATGGGTATGTGTTACATTACATTCACTAGTAGGAGTGAGAAAAACATCACGGGGTGTTGCGCATTGTATGGGTGTGTGTTACATTAAGTTCACTAGTAGGAGTGAGAAAAACATCACGGGGTGGTGCACATTGTATGGGTGTGTGTTATATTACGTTCACTAGTAGGAGTGAGAAAAACATCACGGGGTGGTGCGCATTGTATGGGTGTGTGTTACTTTAGGTTCACTAGTAGGAGTGAGAAAAACATCACGGGGTGGTGCGCATTGTATGGGTGTGTGTTACGTTACATTCACCAGTAGGAGTGAGAAAAACATCACGGGGTGGTGTGCATTGTATGTGTGTGTGTTACGTTACATTCACTAGTAGGAGTGAGAAAAACATCACGGGGTGGTGCGCATTGTATGGGTGTGTGTTATGTTACATTCTATAGTAGGAGTGAGAAAATCATCACGGGGTGGTGCGCATTGTATGGGTGTGTGTTACATTAGATTCACTAGTAGGAGTGAGAAAAACATCACAGGGTGGTGGGCATTGTATGGGTGTGTGTTACATTAGATTCACTAGTAGGAGTGAGAAAAACATCACGGGGTGGTGTGCATTGTATGGGTGTGTGTTACATTAGATTCACTAGTAGGAGTGAGAAAAACATCACGGGGTGGTGCGCATTGTATGGGTGTGTGTTCCATTACATTCACTAGTAGCAGTGAGAGAAACATCACGGGGTGGTGCGCATTGTATGGGTGTGTGTTACATTACATTCACTAGTAGCAGTGAGAAAAACATCACGGGGTGGTGCGCATTGTATGGGTGTGTGTTACATTAGATTCACTAGTAGCAGTGAGAAAATCATCACGGGGTGGTGCGCATTGTATGGGTGTGTGTTACATTAGATTCACTAGTAGGAGTGAGAAAAACATCACAGGGTGGTGCGCATTGTATGGGTGTGTGTTACATTAGATTCACTATTAGGAGTGAGAAACATCACGGGGTGGTGCGCATTGTATTGGTGTGTGTTACATTACATTCACTAGTAGGAGTGAGAAAAACATCACGGGGTGGTGCGCATTGTATGGGTGTGTGTTTACATTACATTCACTAGTAGGAGTGAGAAAAACATCACGGGGTGGTGCGCAATGTATGGTGTGTGTTACATTGAATTCACTAGTAGGAGTGAGAAAAACATCACGGGGTGGTGCGTATTGTATGGGTGTGTGTTACATTACATTCACTAGAAGGAGTGAGAAAAACATCACGGGGTGGTGCGCATTGTATGGGTGTGTGTTACATTACATTCACTAGTAGGAGTGAGAAAAACATCACAGGGTGGTGCGCATTGTATGGGTGTGTTTTACACTACAATTCACTAGTAGGAGTGAGAAAAACATCACGGGGTGGGTGCGCATTGTACGGGTGTGTGTTACATTAGATTCACTACTAGGAGTGAGAAAAACATCACGGCGTGGTGCGCATTGTACGGGTGTGTGTTACATTACATTCACTAGTAGGAGTGAGAAAAACATCACGGGGTGGTGCGCATTGTACGGGTGTGTGTTACATTAGATTCTCTAGTAGGAGTGAGAAAAACATCACGGGGTGGTGCGCATTGTACGGGTGTGTGTTACATTAGATTCACTAGTAGGAGTGAGAAAAACATCACGGGGTGGTGCGCATTGTATGGGTGTGTGTTACATTAGATTCACTAGTAGGAGTGAGAAAAGCATCACGGGGTGGTGCGCATTGTATGGGTGTGTGTTACATTAGATTCACTAGTAGGAGTGAGAAAAACATCACGGGGTGGTGCGCATTGTATGGGTGTGTGTTACATTACATTCACTAGTATGAGTGAGAAAAACATCAAGGGGTGGTGCGCATTGTATGGGTGTGTGTTACATTACATTCACTAGTAGGAGTGAGAAAAACATCACGGGGAGGTGCGCATTGTATGGGTGTGTGTTACATTACATTCACTAGTAGGAGTGACAAAAACATCACGGGGTGGTGCGCATTGTATGGGTGTGTGTTACATTACATTCACTAGTAGGAGTGAGAAAAACATCACGGGGTGGTGCGCATTGTATGGGTGTGTGTTACATTACATTCACTAGTAGGAGTGAGAAAATCATCACGGGGTGGTGCGCATTGTATGGGTGTGTGTTACATTACATTCACTAGTAGGAGTGAGAAAAACATCACGGGGTGTTGCGCATTGTATGGGTGTGTGTTAAATTACGTTCACTAGTAGGAGTGAGAAAAACATCACGGGGTGGTGCGCATTGTATGGGTGTGTGTTACATTACGTTCACTAGTAGTGAGAAAAACATCACGGGGTGGTGCGCATTGTATGGGTGTGTGTTACATTAGATTCACTAGTAGGAGTGAGAAAAACATCACGGGGAGGTGCGCATTGTATGGGTGTGTGTTACGTTACATTCACTAATAGGAGTGAGAAAAACATCACGGGGTGGTGCGCATTGTATGGGTGTGTGTTACGTTACATTCACTAGTAGGAGTGAGAAAAACATCACGGGGTGGTGCGCATTGTATGGGTGTGTGTTACGTTACATTCACCAGTAAGAGTGAGAAAAACATCACGGGGTGGTGCGCATTGTATGGTTGTGTGTTACGTTACATTCTCTAGTAGGAGTGAGAAAAACATCACGGGGTGGTGCGCATTGTATGGGTGTGTGTTACGTTACATTCTCTAGTAGGAGTGAGAAAATCATCACGGGGCGGTGCGCATTGTATGGGTGTGTGTTACATTAGATTCACTAGTACGAGTGAGAAAAACATCACGGGGCGGTGCGCATTGTATGGGTGTGTGTCACATTAGATTCACTAGTAGGAGTGAGAAAAACATCACGGGGTGGTGCGCATTGTATGGGTGTGTGTTACATTAGATTCACTAGTAGGAGTGAGAAAAACATCACAGGGTGGTGGGCATTGTATGGGTGTGTGTTACATTAGATTCACTAGTAGGAGTGAGAAAAACATCACGGGGTGGTGTGCATTGTATGGGTGTGTGTTACGTTACATTCTCTAGTAGGAGTGAGAAAATCATCACGGGGCGGTGCGCATTGTATGGGTGTGTGTTACGTTACATTCTCTAGTAGGAGTGAGAAAATCATCACGGAGCGGTGCGCATTGTATGGGTGTGTGTTACATTAGATTCACTAGTACGAGTGAGAAAAACATCACGGGGCGGTGCGCATTGTATGGGTGTGTGTCACATTAGATTCACTAGTAGGAGTGAGAAAAACATCACGGGGTGGTGCGCATTGTATGGGTGTGTGTTACATTAGATTCACTAGTAGGAGTGAGAAAAACATCACAGGGTGGTGGGCATTGTATGGGTGTGTGTTACATTATATTCACTAGTAGGAGTGAGAAAAACATCACGGGGTGGTGTGCATTGTATGGGTGTGTGTTACATTAGGTTCACTAGTAGGAGTGAGAAAAACATCACGGGGTGGTGCGCATTGTATGGGTGTGTGTTACATTACATTCACTCGTAGCAGTGAGAGAAACATCACGGGGTGGTGCGCATTGTATGGGTGTGTGTTACATTACATTCACTAGTAGCAGTGAGAGAAACATCACGGGGTGGTGCGCATTGTATGGGTGTGTGTTACATTACATTCACTAGTAGCAGTGAGAAAAACATCACGGGGTGGTGCGCATTGTATGGGTGTGTGTTACATTACATTCAATAGTAGCAGTGAGAAAATCATCACGGGCTGGTGCGCATTGTATGGCTGTGTGTTACATTAGATTCACTAGTAGCAGTGAGAAAAACATCACGGGGAGGTGCGCATTGTATGGGTGTGTGTTACATTAGATTCACTAGTAGCAGTGAGAAAAATATCACGGGGTGGTGCGCATTGTATGGGTGTGTGTTACATTAGATTCACTAGTAGCAGTGAGAAAAACATCACGGGGTGGTGCCCATTGTATGGGTGTGTGTTACATTAGATTCACTAGTAGCAGTGAGAAAAACATCACGGGGTGGTGCGCATTGTATGGGTGTGTGTTACATTACATTCACTAGTAGCAGTGAGTAAAACATCACGGGGTGGTGCGCATTGTATGGGTGTGTGCTACATTACATTCACTAGTAGGAGTGAGAAAAACATCACGGGGTGGTGCGCATTGTATGGGTGTGTGTTACATTACATTCACTAGTAGGAGTGAGAAAAACATCACGGGGTGGTGCGCATTGTATGGGTGTGTGTTACATTACATTCACTAGTAGGAGTAAGAAAAACATCACGGGGTGGTGCGCATTGTATGGGTGTGTGTTACATTAGATTCACTAGTAGGAGTGAGAAAAACATCACGGGGTGGTGCGCATTGTACGGGTGTGTGTTACATTAGATACACTAGTAGGAGTGAGAAAAACATCACGGGGTGGTGCGCATTGTACGGGTGTGTGTTACATTAGATTCACTAGTAGGAGTGAGAAAAACATCACGGGGTGGTGCGCATTGTACGGGTGTGTGTTACATTAGATTCACTAGTAGGAGTGAGAAAAACATCACGGGGTGGTGCGCATTGTATGGGTGTGTGTTACATTATATTCACTAGTAGCAGTGAGAAAAACATCACGGGGTGGTGCGCATTGTATGGGTGTGTGTTACATTACATTCACTAGTAGCAGTGAGAAAAACATCATGGGGTGGTGCACATTGTATGGGTGTGTGTTACATTACATTCACTAGTAGGAGTGAGAAAAACATCACGGGGTGGTGCGCATTGTATGGGTGTGTGTTACATTACATTCACTACTAGGAGTGAGAAAAACATCATGGGGTGGTGCGCATTGTATGGGTGTGTGTTACATTACATTCACTAGTAGGAGTGAGAAAAACATCACGGGGTGGTGCGCATTGTATGGGTGTGTGTTACATTACATTCACTAGTAGGAGTGAGAAAAACATCACGGGGTGGTGCGCATTGTATGGGTGTGTGTTATATTAGATTCACTAGTAGGAGTGAGAAAAACATCACAGGGTGGTTCGCATTGTATGGGTGTGTGTTACATTAGATTCACTATTAGGAGTGAGAAAACATCACGGGGTGGTGCGCATTGTATTGGTGTGTGTTACATTACATTCACTAGTAGGAGTGAGAAAAACATCACGGGGTGGTGCGCATTGTATGGGTGTGTGTTACATTACATTCACTAGTAGGAGTGAGAAAAACATCACGGGGTGGTGCGCAATGTATGGGTTTGTGTTACATTGGATTCACTAGTAGGAGTGAGAAAAACATCACGTGGTGTTGCGCATTGTATGGGTGTGTGTTACATTACATTCACTAGAAGGAGTGAGAAAAACATCACGGGGTGGTGCGCATTGTATGGGTGTGTGTTACATTACATTCACTAGTAGGAGTGAGAAAAACATCACAGGGTGGTGCGCATTGTATGGGTGTGTGTTACACTACATTCACTAGTAGGAGTGAGAAAAACATCACGGGGTGGTGCGCATTGTATTGGTGTGTGTTACATTACATTCACTAGTAGGAGTGACAAAAACATCACGGGGTGGTGCGCATTGTATGGGTGTGTGTTACATTACATTCACTAGTAGGAGTGAGAAAAACATCACGGGGTGGTGCGCATTGTATGGGTGTGTGTTACATTACATTCACTAGTAGGAGTGAGAAAATCATCACGGGATGGTGCGCATTGTATGGGTATGTGTTACATTACATTCACTAGTAGGAGTGAGAAAAACATCACGGGGTGTTGCGCATTGTATGGGTGTGTGTTACATTAAGTTCACTAGTAGGAGTGAGAAAAACATCACGGGGTGGTGCGCATTGTATGGGTGTGTGTTACATTACGTTCACTAGTAGGAGTGAGAAAAACATCACGGGGTGGTGCGCATTGTATGGGTGTGTGTTAAATTAGATTCACTAGTAGGAGTGAGAAAAACATCACGGGGTGGTGCGCATTGTATGGGTGTGTGTTACATTACATTCACTAGTAGGAGTGAGAAAAACATCACGGGGTGGTGCGCATTGTATGGGTGTGTGTTACATTACATTCACTAGTAGGAGTGAGAAAAACATCACGGGGTGGTGCGCATTGTATGGGTGTGTGTTACATTACATTCACTAGTAGGAGTGAGAAAAACATCACGGGGTGGTGCGCATTGTATGGGTGTGTGTTATATTAGATTCACTAGTAGGAGTGAGAAAAACATCACAGGGTGGTGCCCATTGTATGGGTGTGTGTTACATTAGATTCACTATTAGGAGTGAGAAAACATCACGGGGTGGTGCGCATTGTATTGGTGTGTGTTACATTACATTCACTAGTAGGAGTGAGAAAAACATCACGGGGTGGTGCGCATTGTATGGGTGTGTGTTACATTACATTCACTAGTAGGAGTGAGAAAAACATCACGGGGTGGTGCGCAATGTATGGGTGTGTGTTACATTGGATTCACTAGTAGGAGTGAGAAAAACATCACGTGGTGGTGCGCATTGTATGGGTGTGTGTTACATTACATTCACTAGAAGGAGTGAGAAAAACATCATGGGGTGGTGCGCATTGTATGGGTGTGTGTTACATTACATTCACTAGTAGGAGTGAGAAAAACATCACAGGGTGGTGCGCATTGTATGGGTGTGTGTTACACTACATTCACTAGTAGGAGTGAGAAAAACATCACGGGGTGGTGCGCATTGTATGGGTGTGTGTTACATTACATTCACTAGTAGGAGTGACAAAAACATCACGGGGTGGTGCGCATTGTATGGGTGTGTGTTACATTACATTCACTAGTAGGAGTGAGAAAAACATCACGGGGTGGTGTGCATTGTATGGGTGTGTGTTAGGTTACATTCACTAGTAGGAGTGAGAAAAACATCACGGGGTGGTGCGCATTGTATGGATGTGTGTTACGTTACATTCTCTAGTAGGAGTGAGAAAATCATCACGGGGTGGTGCGCATTGTATGGGTGTGTGTTCCATTACATTCACTAGTAGCAGTGAGAGAAACATCACGGGGTGTTGCGCATTGTATGGGTGTGTGTTACATTAGATTCACTAGTAGGAGTGAGAAAAACATCACAGGGTGGTGGGCATTGTATGGGTGTGTGTTACATTAGATTCACTAGTAGGAGTGAGAAAAACATCACGGGGTGGTGTGCATTGTATGGGTGTGTGTTACATTAGATTCACTAGTAGGAGTGAGAAAAACATCACGGTGTGGTGCGCATTGTATGGGTGTGTGTTACATTACATTCACTAGTAGCAGTGAGAGAAACATCACGGGGTGTTGCGCATTGTATGGGTGTGTGTTCCATTACATTCACTAGTAGCAGTGAGAGAAAGATCACGGGGTGGTGCGCATTGTATGGGTGTGTGTTACATTACATTCACTAGTAGGAGTGAGAAAAACATCACGGGGTGGTGCGCATTGTATGGGTGTGTGTTACATTAGGTTCACTAGTAGCAGTGAGAAAAACATCACGGGGTGGTGCGCATTGTATGGGTGTGTGTTACATTAGATTCACTAGTAGGAGTGAGAAAAACATCACGGGGTGGTGCGCATTGTATGGGTGTGTGTTACATTTGATTCACTAGTAGGAGTGAGAAAAACATCACGGGGTGGTGCGCATTGTATGGGTGTGTGTTACATTTGATTCACAAGTAGCAGTGAGAAAATCATCACGGGGTGGTGCGCATTGTATGGGTGTGTGTTACATTACATTCACTAGTAGCAGTGAGATAAACATCACGGGGTGGTGCGCATTGTATGGGTGTGTGTTACATTACATTCACTAGTAGCTGTGAGAAATACATCACTGGGTGGTGCGCATTGTATGGGTGTGTGTTACATTACATTCACTAGTAGGAGTGAGAAAAACATCACGGGGTGGTGCGCATTGTATGGGTGTGTGTTACATTACATTCACTAGTAGGAGTGAGAAATACATCACGGGGTGGTGCGCATTGTATGGGTGTGTGTTACATGACATTCACTAGTGGGAGTGAGAAAAACATCACGAGGTGGTGCGCATTGTATGGGTGTGTGTTACATTACATTCACTAGTAGGAGTGAGAAAAACATCACGGGGTGGTGCACCTTGTTTGGGTGTGTGTTACATTACATTCACTAGTAGGAGTGAGAAAAATATCACGGGGTGGTGCGCATTGTATGGGTGTGTGTTACATTACATTCACTAGTAGGAGTGAGAAAAACATCACAGGGTGGTGCGCATTGTATGGGTGTGTGTTACATTACATTCACTAGTAGGAGTGAGAAAAACATCACGGAGTGGTGCGCATTGTATGGGTGTGTGTTATATTACATTCACTAGTAGCAGTGAGAAAATCATCACGGGGTGGTGCGCATTGTATGGGTGTGTGTTACATTACATTCACTAGTAGGAGTGAGAAAAACATCACAGGGTGGTGCGCATTGTATGGGTGTGTGTTACATTACATTCACTAGTAGGAGTGAGAAAAACATCACAGGGTGGTGCGCATTGTATGGGTGTGTGTTACATTACATTCACTAGTAGGAGTGAGAAAAACATCACGGAGTGGTGCGCATTGTATGGGTGTGTGTTATATTACATTCACTAGTAGCAGTGAGAAAATCATCACGGGGTGGTGCGCATTGTATGGGTGTGTGTTACATTACATTCACTAGTAGGAGTGAGAAAAACATCATGGGGTGGTGTGAATCGGAGGGTCTGAATTAGGATAGGCAGTGAGTGGCAATGTAGGATGGAGAAAGCACCGCGGGGTGGTCAGCATGGTTAGGTCAGGGAACATGCAGTGGCAATGTAGGATAGGTTTCTGAAAAACATCGCGGGGTGGTGCGCATTGTATGGGTGTGTGTTACATTACATTCACTAGTAGCAGTGAGAAAAACATCACGGGGTGGTGCGCATTGTATGGGTGTGTGTTACATTACATTCACTAGTAGGAGTGAGAAAAACATCACGGGGTGGTGCGCATTGTAAGGGTGTGTGTTACATTACATTCACTAGTAGGAGTGAGAAAAACATCACGGGGTGGTGCGCATTGTATGGGTGTGTGTTACATTACATTCACTAGTAGGAGTGAGAAAAACATCACGGGGTGGTGCGCATTGTATGTCTGTGTTACATTACATTCACTAGTAGGAGTGAGAAAAACATCACGGGTTGGTGCGCATTTTATGGGTGTGTGTTACATTACATTCACTAGTAGCAGTGAGAAAAACATCACGGGTTGGTGCGCATTGTATGGGTGTGTGTTACATTACATTCACTAGTAGGAGTGAGAAAAACATCACCGGGTGGTGCGCATTGTATGGGTGTGTGTTACATTGCATTCACTAGTAGGAGTGAGAAAAACATCAAGGGGTGGTGAACATTGTATGGGTGTGTGTTACATTACATTCACTAGTAGGAGTGAGAAAAACATCACGGGGTGGTGCGAATTGTATGGGTGTGTGTTACATTACTTTCACTACTGGAGTGAGAAAAACATCACGGGGTTGTGCGCATTGTATGGGTGTGGGTTACATTACATTCACTAGTAGCAGTGAGAAAAACATCACGGGGTGGTGCGCATTGTATGGGTGTGTGTTACATTACATTCACTAGTAGGAGTGAGAAAAACATCACGGGGTGGTGCGCATTGTATGGGTGTGTGTTACGTTACATTCTCTAGTAGGAGTGAGAAAAACATCGCGGGGTGGTGCGCATTGTATGGGTGTGTGTTACATTAGATTCACTAGTAGGAGTGAGAAAAACATCACGGGGTGGTGCGCATTGTATGGGTGTGTGTTACATTTGATTCACTAGTAGGAGTGAGAAAAACATCACCGGGTGGTGCACATTGTATGGGTGTGTGTTACATTTGATTCACTAGTAGCAGTGAGAAAAATATCACGTGGTGGTGCGCATTGTATGGGTGTGTGTTACATTACATTCACTAGAAGGAGTGAGAAAAACATCGCGGGGTGGTGCGCATTGTATGGGTGTGTGTTACATTACATTCACTAGTAGGAGTGAGAAAAACATCACGGGGTGGTGCGCATTGTATGGGTGTGTGTTACATTACATTCACTAGTAGGAGTGAGAAAAACATCACGGGGTGGTGCGCAATGTATGGGTGTGTGTTACATTGGATTCACTAGTAGGAGTGAGAAAAACATCACGTGGTGGTGCGCATTGTATGGGTGTGTGTTACATTACATTCACTAGAAGGAGTGAGAAAAACATCACGGGGTGGTGCGCATTGTATGGGTGTGTGTTACATTACATTCACTAGTAGGAGTGAGAAAAACATCACAGGGTGGTGCGCATTGTATGGGTGTGTGTTACACTACATTCACTAGTAGGAGTGAGAAAAACATCACGGGGTGGTGCGCATTGTATGGGTGTGTGTTACATTACATTCACTAGTAGGAGTGACAAAAACATCACGGGGTGGTGCGCATTGTATGGGTGTGTGTTACATTACATTCACTAGTAGGAGTGAGAAAAACATCACGGGGTGGTGTGCATTGTATGGGTGTGTGTTATGTTACATTCACTAGTAGGAGTGAGAAAAACATCACGGGGTGGTGCGCATTGTATGGATGTGTGTTACGTTACATTCTCTAGTAGGAGTGAGAAAATCATCACGGGGTGGTGCGCATTGTATGGGTGTGTGTTCCATTACATTCACTAGTAGCAGTGAGAGAAACATCACGGGGTGTTGCGCATTGTATGGGTGTGTGTTACATTAGATTCACTAGTAGGAGTGAGAAAAACATCACAGGGTGGTGGGCATTGTATGGGTGTGTGTTACATTAGATTCACTAGTAGGAGTGAGAAAAACATCACGGGGTGGTGTGCATTGTATGGGTGTGTGTTACATTAGATTCACTAGTAGGAGTGAGAAAAACATCACGGGGTGGTGCGCATTGTATGGGTGTGTGTTACATTACATTCACTAGTAGCAGTGAGAGAAACATCACGGGGTGTTGCGCATTGTATGGGTGTGTGTTCCATTACATTCACTAGTAGCAGTGAGAGAAAGATCACGGGGTGGTGTGCATTGTATGGGTGTGTGTTACATTACATTCACTAGTAGCAGTGAGAAAAACATCACGGGGTGGTGCGCATTGTATGGGTGTGTGTTACATTACATTTACTAGTAGCAGTGAGAAAATCATCACGGGGTGGTGCGCATTGTATGGGTGTGTGTTACATTAGATTCACTAGTAGCAGTGAGAAAAACATCACGGGGTGGTGCGCATTGTATGGGTGTGTGTTATATTAGATTCACTAGTAGCAGTGAGAAAAACATCACGGGGTGGTGCGCATTGTATGGGTGTGTGTTACATTAGATTCACTAGTAGCAGTGAGAAAAACATCACGGGGTGGTGCGCATTGTATGGGTGTGTGTTACATTAGATTCACTAGTAGGAGTGAGAAAAACATCACGGGGTGGTGCGCATTGTATGGGTGTGTGTTACATTTGATTCACTAGTAGGAGTGAGAAAAACATCACGGGGTGGTGCGCATTGTATGGGTGTGTGTTACATTTGATTCACTAGTAGCAGTGAGAAAATCATCACGGGGTGGTGCGCATTGTATGGGTGTGTGTTACATTACATTCACTAGTAGCAGTGAGATAAACATCACGGGGTGGTGCGCATTGTATGGGTGTGTGTTACATTACATTCACTAGTAGCTGTGAGAAATACATCACTGGGTGGTGCGCATTGTATGGGTGTGTGTTACATTACATTCACTAGTAGGAGTGAGAAAAACATCACGGGGTGGTGCGCATTGTATGGGTGTGTGTTACATTACATTCACTAGTAGGAGTGAGAAATACATCACGGGGTGGTGCGCATTGTATGGGTGTGTGTTACATGACATTCACTAGTGGGAGTGAGAAAAACATCACGAGGTGGTGCGCATTGTATGGGTGTGTGTTACATTACATTCACTAGTAGGAGTGAGAAAAACATCACGGGGTGGTGCACCTTGTTTGGGTGTGTGTTACATTACATTCACTAGTAGGAGTGAGAAAAATATCACGGGGTGGTGCGCATTGTATGGGTGTGTGTTACATTACATTCACTAGTAGGAGTGAGAAAAACATCACAGGGTGGTGCGCATTGTATGGGTGTGTGTTACATTACATTCACTAGTAGGAGTGAGAAAAACATCACGGAGTGGTGCGCATTGTATGGGTGTGTGTTATATTACATTCACTAGTAGCAGTGAGAAAATCATCACGGGGTGGTGCGCATTGTATGGGTGTGTGTTACATTACATTCACTAGTAGGAGTGAGAAAAACATCACAGGGTGGTGCGCATTGTATGGGTGTGCGTTACATTACATTCACTAGTAGGAGTGAGAAAAACATCACAGGGTGGTGCGCATTGTATGGGTGTGTGTTACATTACATTCACTAGTAGGAGTGAGAAAAACATCACGGAGTGGTGCGCATTGTATGGGTGTGTGTTATATTACATTCACTAGTAGCAGTGAGAAAATCATCACGGGGTGGTGCGCATTGTATGGGTGTGTGTTACATTACATTCACTAGTAGGAGTGAGAAAAACATCATGGGGTGGTGTGAATCGGAGGGTCTGAATTAGGATAGGCAGTGAGTGGCAATGTAGGATGGAGAAAGCACCGCGGGGTGGTCAGCATGGTTAGGTCAGGGAACATGCAGTGGCAATGTAGGATAGGTTTCTGAAAAACATCGCGGGGTGGTGCGCATTGTATGGGTGTGTGTTACATTACATTCACTAGTAGCAGTGAGAAAAACATCACGGGGTGGTGCGCATTGTATGGGTGTGTGTTACATTACATTCACTAGTAGGAGTGAGAAAAACATCACGGGGTGGTGCGCATTGTATGGGTGTGTGTTACATTACATTCACTAGTAGGAGTGAGAAAAACATCACGGGGTGGTGCGCATTGTATGGGTGTGTGTTACATTACATTCACTAGTAGGAGTGAGAAAAACATCACGGGGTGGTGCGCATTGTATGTCTGTGTTACATTACATTCACTAGTAGGAGTGAGAAAAACATCACGGGGTGGTGCGCATTTTATGGGTGTGTGTTACATTACATTCACTAGTAGCAGTGAGAAAAACATCACGGGTTGGTGCGCATTGTATGGGTGTGTGTTACATTACATTCACTAGTAGGAGTGAGAAAAACATCACCGGGTGGTGCGCATTGTATGGGTGTGTGTTACATTGCATTCACTAGTAGGAGTGAGAAAAACATCACGGGGTGGTGAACATTGTATGGGTGTGTGTTACATTACATTCACTAGTAGGAGTGAGAAAAACATCACGGGGTGGTGCGAATTGTATGGGTGTGTGTTACATTACTTTCACTACTGGAGTGAGAAAAACATCACGGGGTTGTGCGCATTGTATGGGTGTGGGTTACATTACATTCACTAGTAGCAGTGAGAAAAACATCACGGGGTGGTGCGCATTGTATGGGTGTGTGTTACATTACATTCACTAGTAGGAGTGAGAAAAACATCACGGGGTGGTGCGCATTGTATGGGTGTGTGTTACGTTACATTCTCTAGTAGGAGTGAGAAAAACATCGCGGGGTGGTGCGCATTGTATGGGTGTGTGTTACATTAGATTCACTAGTAGGAGTGAGAAAAACATCACGGGGTGGTGCGCATTGTATGGGTGTGTGTTACATTTGATTCACTAGTAGGAGTGAGAAAAACATCACCGGGTGGTGCACATTGTATGGGTGTGTGTTACATTTGATTCACTAGTAGCAGTGAGAAAAATATCACGGTGTGGTGCGCATTGTATGAGTGTGTGTTACATTACATTCACTAGTAGCAGTGAGAAAAACATCACGGGGTGGTGCGCATTGTATGGGTGTGTGTTACATTACATTCACTAGTAGGAGTGAGAAAAACATCACGGGGTGGTGCGCATTGTATGTCTGTGTTACATTACATTCACTAGTAGGAGTGAGAAAAACATCACGGGGTGGTGCGCATTGTATGGGTGTGTGTTACATTACATTCACTAGTAGGAGTGAGAAAAACATCACGGGGTGGTGCGCATTGTATGGGTGTGTGTTACATTACATTCACTAGTAGGAGTGAGAAAAACATCACGGGGTGGTGCGCATTGTATGGGTGTGTGTTACATTACATTCACTAGTAGGAGTGAGAAAAACATCACGGGGTGGTGCGCATTGTATGGGTGTGTGTTACATTAGATTCACTAGTAGCAGTGAGAGAAAGATCACGGGGTGGTGCGCATTGTATGGGTGTGTGTTACATTACATTCACTAGTAGCAGTGAGAAAAACATCACGGGGTGGTGCGCATTGTATGGGTGTGTGTTACATTACATTCACTAGTAGCAGTGAGAAAATCATCACGGGGTGGTGCGCATTGTATGGGTGTGTGTTACATTACATTCACTAGTAGCAGTGAGAAAAACATCACGGGGTGCTGCGCATTGTATGGGTGTGTGTTATATTAGATTCACTAGTAGCAGTGAGAAAAACATCACGGGGTGGTGCGCATTGTATGGGTGTGTGTTACATTAGATTCACTAGTAGCAGTGAGAAAAACATCACGGGGTGGTGCGCATTGTATGGGTGTGTGTTACATTAGATTCACTAGTAGGAGTGAGAAAAACATCACGGGGTGGTGCGCATTGTATGAGTGTGTGTTACATTTGATTCACTAGTAGGAGTGAGAAAAACATCACGGGGTGGTGCGCATTGTATGGGTGTGTGTTACATTTGATTCACTAGTAGCAGTGAGAAAAACATCACGGGGTGGTGCGCATTGTATGGGTGTGTGTTACATTACATTCACTAGTAGCAGTGAGAAAAACATCACGGGGTGGTGCGCATTGTATGGGTGTGTGTTACATTACATTCACTAGTAGCACTGATAAATACATCACTGGGTGGTGCGCATTGTATGGGTGTGTGTTACATTACATTCACTAGTAGGAGTGAGAAAAACATCACGGGGTGGTGCGCATTGTATGGGTGTGTGTTACATTACATTCACTAGTAGGAGTGAGAAAAACATCACGGGGTGGTGCGCATTGTATGGGTGTGTGTTACATGACATTCACTAGTGGGAGTGAGAAAAACATCACGGGGTGGTGCGCATTGTATGGGTGTGTGTTACATTACATTCACTAGCAGGAGTGAGAAAAACATCACGGGGTGGTGCACCTTGTTTGGGTGTGTGTTACATTACATTCACTAGTAGGAGTGAGAAAAATATCATGGGGTGGTGCGCATTGTATGGGTGTGTGTTACATTACATTCACTAGTAGGAGTGAGAAAAACATCACAGGGTGGTGCGCATTGTATGGGTGTGTGTTACATTACATTCACTAGTAGCAGTGAGAAAAATATCACGGTGTGGTGCGCATTGTATGAGTGTGTGTTACATTACATTCACTAGTAGCAGTGAGAAAAAACATCACGGGGTGGTGCGCATTGTATGGGTGTGTGTTACATTACATTCACTAGTAGGAGTGAGAAAAACATCACGGGGTGGTGCGCATTGTATGTCTGTGTTACATTACATTCACTAGTAGGAGTGAGAAAAACATCACGGGGTGGTGCGCATTGTATGGGTGTGTGTTACATTACATTCACTAGTAGGAGTGAGAAAAACATCATGGGGTGGTGCGCATTGTATGGGTGTGTGTTACATTACATTCACTTGTAGGAGTGAGAAAAACATCACGGGGTGGTGCGCATTGTATGGGTGTGTGTTACATTACATTCACTAGTAGGAGTGAGAAAAACATCACGGGGTGGTGCGCATTGTATGGGTGTGTGTTACATTAGATTCACTAGTAGGAGTGAGAAAAACATCACGGGGTGGTGCGCATTGTATGGGTGTGTGTTACATTAGATTCACTATTAGGAGTGAGAAAACATCACGGGGTGGTGCGCATTGTATGGGTGTGTTACATTACATTCACTAGTAGGAGTGAGAAAAACATCACGGGGTGGTGCGCATTGTATGGGTGTGTTACATTACATTCACTAGTAGGAGTGAGAAAAACATCACGGGGTGGTGCGCATTGTATGGGTGTGTGTTACATTACATTCACTAGTAGGAGTGAGAAAAAACATCACGGGGTCGTGCGCATTGTATGGGTGTGTGTTACATTAGATTCACTAGTAGGAGTGAGAAAACATCACGGGGTGGTGCGCATTGTATGGGTGTGTGTTACATTAGATTCACTAGTAGGAGTGAGAAAACATCACGGGGTGGTGCGCATTGTATGGGTGTGTGTTACATTAGATTCACTAGTAGCAGTGAGAGAAAGATCACGGGGTGGTGCGCATTGTATGGGTGTGTGTTACATTACATTCACTAGTAGCAGTGAGAAAAACATCACGGGGTGGTGCGCATTGTATGGGTGTGTGTTACATTACATTCACTAGTAGCAGTGAGAAAATCATCACGGGGTGGTGCGCATTGTATGGGTGTGTGTTACATTAGATTCACTAGTAGCAGTGAGAAAAACATCACGGGGTGCTGCGCATTGTATGGGTGTGTGTTATATTAGATTCACTAGTAGCAGTGAGAAAAACATCACGGGGTGGTGCGCATTGTATGGGTGTGTGTTACATTAGATTCACTAGTAGCAGTGAGAAAAACATCACGGGGTGGTGCGCATTGTATGGGTGTGTGTTACATTAGATTCACTAGTAGGAGTGAGAAAAACATCACGGGGTGGTGCGCATTGTATGGGTGTGTGTTACATTTGATTCACTAGTAGGAGTGAGAAAAACATCACGGGGTGGTGCGCATTGTATGGGTGTGTGTTACATTTGATTCACTAGTAGCAGTGAGAAAAACATCACGGGGTGGTGCGCATTGTATGGGTGTGTGTTACATTACATTCACTAGTAGCAGTGAGAAAAACATCACGGGGTGGTGCGCATTGTATGGGTGTGTGTTACATTACATTCACTAGTAGCACTGATAAATACATCACTGGGTGGTGCGCATTGTATGGGTGTGTGTTACATTACATTCACTAGTAGGAGTGAGAAAAACATCACGGGGTGGTGCGCATTGTATGGGTGTGTGTTACATTACATTCACTAGTAGCAGTGAGAAAAACATCACGGGGTGGTGCGCATTGTATGGGTGTGTGTTACATGACATTCACTAGTGGGAGTGAGAAAAACATCACGGGGTGGTGCGCATTGTATGGGTGTGTGTTACATTACATTCACTAGCAGGAGTGAGAAAAACATCACGGGGTGGTGCACCTTGTTTGGGTGTGTGTTACATTACATTCACTAGTAGGAGTGAGAAAAATATCACGGGGTGGTGCGCATTGTATGGGTGTGTGTTACATTACATTCACTAGTAGGAGTGAGAAATACATCACAGGGTGGTGCGCATTGTATGGGTGTGTGTTACATTACATTCACTAGTAGCAGTGAGAAAAATATCACGGTGTGGTGCGCATTGTATGAGTGTGTGTTACATTACATTCACTAGTAGCAGTGAGAAAAACATCACGGGGTGGTGCGCATTGTATGGGTGTGTGTTACATTACATTCACTAGTAGGAGTGAGAAAAACATCACGGGGTGGTGCGCATTGTATGTCTGTGTTACATTACATTCACTAGTAGGAGTGAGAAAAACATCACGGGGTGGTGCGCATTGTATGGGTGTGTGTTACATTACATTCACTAGTAGGAGTGAGAAAAACATCACGGGGTGGTGCGCATTGTATGGGTGTGTGTTACATTACATTCACTAGTAGGAGTGAGAAAAACATCACGGGGTGGTGCGCATTGTATGGGTGTGTGTTACATTACATTCACTAGTAGGAGTGAGAAAAACATCACGGGGTGGTGCGCATTGTATGGGTGTGTGTTACATTAGATTCACTAGTAGGAGTGAGAAAAACATCACGGGGTGGTGCGCATTGTATGGGTGTGTGTTACATTAGATTCACTATTAGGAGTGAGAAAACATCACGGGGTGGTGCGCATTGTATGGGTGTGTTACATTACATTCACTAGTAGGAGTGAGAAAAACATCACGGGGTGGTGCGCATTGTATGGGTGTGTGTTACATTACATTCACTAGTAGGAGTGAGAAAAACATCACGGGGTGGTGCGCATTGTATGGGTGTGTGTTACATTACATTCACTAGTAGGAGTGAGAAAAAACATCACGGGGTGGTGCGCATTGTATGGGTGTGTGTTACATTAGATTCACTAGTAGGAGTGAGAAAACATCACGGGGTGGTGCGCATTGTATGGGTGTGTGTTACATTACATTCACTAGTAGGAGTGAGAAAAACATCACGGGGTGGTGCGCATTGTATGGGTGTGTGTTACATTAGATTCACTAGTAGGAGTGAGAAAAACATCACGGGGCGGTGCGCATTGTATGGGTGTGTGTTACATTAGATTCACTATTAGGAGTGAGAAAAACATCACGGGGTGGTGCGCATTTTACGGGTGTGTGTTACATTAGATTCACTAGTAGGAGTGAGAAAAACATCACGGGGTGGTGCGCATTGTACGGGTGTGTGTTACATTAGATTCACTAGTAGGAGTGATAAAAACATCACGGGGTGGTGCGCATTGTATGGGTGTGTGTTACATTACATTCACTAGTAGGAGTGAGAAAAACATCACGGGGTGGTGCGCATTGTACGGGTGTGTGTTACATTAGATTCACTAGTAGGAGTGAGAAAAGCATCACGGGGTGGTGCGCATTGTATGGGTGTGTGTTACATTAGATTCACTAGTAGGAGTGAGAAAAACATCACGGGGTGGTGCGCATTGTACGGGTGTGTGTTACATTAGATTCACTAGTAGGAGTGAGAAAAGCATCACGGGGTGGTGCGCATTGTACGGGTGTGTGTTACATTAGATTCACTAGTAGGAGTGAGAAAAGCATCACGGGGTGGTGCGCATTGTACGGGTGTGTGTTACATTAGATTCACTAGTAGGAGTGAGAAAAACATCACGGGGTGGTGCGCATTGTACGGGTGTGTGTTACATTAGATTCACTAGTAGGAGTGAGAAAAGCATCACGGGGTGGTGCGCATTGTATGGGTGTGTGTTACATTAGATTCACTAGTAGGAGTGAGAAAAACATCACGGGGTGGTGCGCATTGTATGGGTGTGTGTTACATTACATTCACTAGTAGGAGTTAGAAAAACATCATGTGGTGGTGCGCATTGTATGGGTGTGTGTTACATTAGATTCACTAGTAGCAGTGAGAAAAACATCATGGGGTGGTGCGCATTGTATGGGTGTGTGTTACATTACATTCACTAGTAGGAGTGAGAAAAACATCACGGGGTGGTGCGCATTGTATGGGTGTGTGTTACATTACATTCACTAGTAGGAGTGAGAAAAACATCACGGGGAGGTGCGCATTGTATGGGTGTGTGTTACATTACATTCACTAGTAGGAGTGACAAAAACATCACGGGGTGGTGCGCATTGTATGGGTGTGTGTTACATTACATTCACTAGTAGGAGTGAGAAAAACATCACGGGGTGGTGCGCATTATATGGGTGTGTGTTACATTACATTCACTAGTAGGAGTGAGAAAATCATCACGGGGTGGTGCGCATTGTATGGGTGTGTGTTACATTACATTCACTAGTAGGAGTGAGAAAAACATCACGGGGTGTTGCGCATTATATGGGTGTGTGTTACATTACGTTCACTAGTAGGAGTGAGAAAAACATCACGGGGTGGTGCGCATTGTATGGGTGTGTGTTACATTACGTTCACTAGCAGTGAGAAAAACATCACGGGGTGGTGCGCATTGTATGGGTGTGTGTTACATTAGATTCACTAGTAGGAGTGAGAAAAACATCACGGGGAGGTGCGCATTGTATGGGTGTGTGTTACGTTACATTCACTAGTAGGAGTGAGAAAAACATCACGGGGTGGTGCGCATTGTATGGGTGTGTGTTACGTTACATTCACTAGTAGGAGTGAGAAAAACATCACGGGGTGGTGCGCATTGTATGGGTGTGTGTTACGTTACATTCTCTAGTAGGAGTGAGAAAAACATCACGGGGTGGTGCGCATTGTATGGGTGTGTGTTACATTAGATTCACTAGTAGGAGTGAGAAAAACATCACGGGGTGGTGCGCATTGTATGGGTGTGTGTTACTTTAGATTCACTAGTAGGAGTGAGAAAAACATCACGGGGTGGTGCGCATTGTATGGGTGTGTGTTACATTAGATTCACTAGTAGGAGTGAGAAAAACATCACGGGGTGGTGTGCATTGTATGGGGTGTTTTACATTTGATTCACTAGTAGGAGTGAGAAAAACATCACGGGGTGGTGCGCATTGTATGGGTGTGTGTTAAATTTGATTCACTAGTAGCAGTGAGAAAAACATCACGGGGTGGTGCGCATTTTATGGGTGTGTGTTACATTACATTCACTAGTAGCAGTGAGAAAAACATCACAGGGTGGTGCGCATTGTATGGGTGTGTGTTACATTACATTCACTAGTAGCAGTGAGAAAAACATCACGGGGTGGTTCGCATTGTATGGGTGTGTGTTACATTACATTCACTATTAGCAGTGAGAAAAACATCACGGGGTGGTGCGCATTGTATGGGTGTGTGTTACATTACATTCACTAGTAGGAGTGAGAAAAACATCACGGGGTGGTGCGCATTGTATGGGTGTGTGTTACATTACATTCACTAGTAGGAGTGAGAAAAACATCACGGGGAGATGCGCATTGTATGGGTGTGTGTTACATTAGATTCACTAGTAGGAGTGAGAAAATCATCACGGGGTGGTGCGCATTGTATGGGTGTGTGTTACATTACATTCACTAGTAGGAGTGAGAAAAACATCACGGGGTGGTGCGCATTCTATTGGTGTGTGTTACATTACATTCACTAGTAGGAGTGAGAAAAACATCACGGGGTGGTGCGCATTGTATGGGTGTGTGTTACATTACATTCACTAGTAGCAGTGAGAAATACATCACTGGGTGGTGCGCATTGTATGGGTGTGTGTTACATTACATTCACTAGTAGCAGTGAGAAATACATCACTGGGTGGTGCGCATTGTATGGGTGTGTGTTACATTACATTCACTAGTAGGAGTGAGAAAAACATCACGTGGTGGTGCGCATTGTATGGGTGTGTGTTACATTATATTCACTAGTAAGAGTGAGAAAAACATCACGG